>NC_057804.1:673660318-673687408 GCF_018294505.1 Triticum aestivum
AATTAATAGAACTAGTTTATTTTTAGTAAGAAAATTTAGGTATCTGAGATTTGATGATCTAATTAAAATATTACTATATAGAAGTAGTTACTTTATTTTAGTAAGAAAATTAATAGAACAAGTTTATTTTTAGTAAATGCTTAGTTGAATTAGTTGAATTAATAGAACTAGTAAGTGTTTAATGTTTCACCTATATGAACATAGAAAATGTCGTCTGACGACGAAAAAGATTTCATTATGTGCGAATACTGTGAAGACCAGCACGGCCTGTGCGATAGAAATTTCCTTATTGATGATAGGCGCTTCAGCATCAAGCTGGATGAGACCTTCGAAGTGGATACAGTAAGTCACAACGACAAGTCTTTTTTCGTAATTAAGCATGACTTATATATGCTTCATTTGCTTCAACTTATAATTTTAAATTTTCACTATTCTACTAGCGCATCCCCTACCATGCAAGAATTTTTGTCTTGGATAAGGTAGGTTTAAGTGCTATGGAAACTATGGAGGTAAAGAGAGTTTACCTGAACACCGAGCATGGTTATACTTTCAACCTCAAATTATACAATGCAGACATATACACCTATTTTGAATGCAAAACTTGGCAAGCACTATGCAAGGCTTATGCATTTGAGTCTGATATGGTTATCACCTCTGATATTCGTCCGGAAGATGATATTGAAGGTAATAGAGACATCTGGGTCGATGTGCAGACACCTCCAGTTCTACCATTATGTGAGTTTCTCAACCATATTTATATCTTTGATATTGTTTATTCAAAAATAGTTGACAACTAATTTCTATTGACAGCTTATTTCCATTCAAGCAAACATGTCCGGCGCTTGATAGACAAGACCTACTACTGTCCCGGAGCTGAACTAAACTGCGAGGAGATAAGTCATTATGTTTCATGGCTTGAGGATCTTCATACTGTCAAGACAAATTTTCTTCCTGCACTTAAAAATGTTAGTACTCAAAACGTGCGACCAGTAGTGATCGTATTGAACTACGGTCACATCTATTTAGGAAAGATGGTAAGATTTTCACTATTTGTCCTTAGTGCATCTTTTGCATACATTATTTTTGAAGCTAAACTTTCATTGCTAAGTATATTAATTACTATACGATGTTCTTCAACAGGGACTCCCGATGATAGTTGTGCCTCAGTGGATCGAGACTAAAGGTCGCATTTCAATGGTTAGCTTACGGCCAAGATATCCTACATTGCACATGAGTGCATTCAGGATTTCTAAAAGCGATGAATGCTTAATAGTGAAAGATTGGAGCAAAATTGTTAACGATCTCAGAGAAGTACTAGGGGGCAGCAATCAAAAGCGCAGCCCACGATTAGGAGACAGGTTCATCTGCATGCTCCAGTATGATGAATCAGGAGAGCTATACATGTTCTATGCTATTTTACCTGAGAGAGAGCAGTAGGAGTGATTTAGCTAGTTCATGCTCTTAGTACTTGTCCTCTCATGTCCGTGTTCTTCGTCCTGAACTTAATCTCAAAGAGTGATTTGCTTTTGTGGTGTTATGAACGCTTATAATATCATGACCATGTTGAACTCGATGATATCTTTGCTTCTGGTACAAGTGAATTTTTCTTCTTTAAGCTAGTGTTGGTGGTGATTAGATAGCGGTAATGACTATGATGATTAAATAATGGTAATGACGACTATGATGATTTTTAGCTAGCTAGTATACTGTTGTTGATGATATGATGCAAGAGTCTTTTATTAATATGATGATGATGATGAGTTATTATATCATTTATGAAAGAAACCGCAGATTAGTTTTAGCTGGATGGATCCTAGCTAAGTGATCAAGTATATGACATATTCATATTACACTTGATCACTTAATTAGGTGATCAAGTATAATATGGATATGGCATATACTTGATCACTTAGCTATAAGATCCACATGCACCCAGTCGAAACTAATCTGCGGTACTTTCACCTAATGATTTAACAACTCATTATAATGTAAAACAATCACTAAATTAAATTGAAAACACAAAATTAAAGGAAAAATAAAAAATAAAACCAAAACACCCCCAAACATTTAGTACCGGTTGGTGTTACCAACCGATACTAATGTCCTACACGCACCCGGGCCTGGCTCGTGCCACGTGGTGGCACGTTAGCGCCGGTTCGTGCCGAATCGGTACTAAAGGGGGGGGGGGCTTTAGTCTCCACCCTTTAGTGCCGCACTAAAGGCCTTTACGAACCGGGAGTAAAGCCCGGTTCTGCACTAGTGTATCTATCCGACGCTGCTACATATGTACAATATATAACATCCCTTACAACAATTTCAATTTCACATGATATTCTCATTGTTCAGGTATGACGTGGTCAAGAAAAAACCCGCCAATTCCTCTTGAATTGCTCGTATGCGATCATGTGGTAGGAGTTCATCCCGCATCTGCCAGATCTAATTTAAAGAAGGGGTCAATACATATATATGAATGAAACTCAACACAATTGATGGTAATATATAAAATAAAATTGTGAATATTGTTTACGTACTTCAAATTGTTTCTCATAGGAGGCCCGTTCAGAGGTATAGTAGCGAATGAACTCGCATACGTAGTATCCACATAAATGAGTGTTGGGTGCCTGCAACAAGCACTTTACGAGAATAGAGTTCAATCAAACTGAGAAGCAAGCATGATAATGGTACTCAGTGGAGTATTGATGAAACTAGAATCAATGAGAGATGCGCGAATCTAGCTAGTACTACTTACTTTGGGGTGTGTAAATCGCAGCTCCTTCTTCAGACCCGGAACCTTAGCGGTGAACGTTTATTGTTTTTCTAAAATCAAATACAAATCCAATATAATTACTAAACTTTATTTATTTAACCTCCAGTTTAGACTAAGGTCAACTATAAATCCCAAAGTTATTTACTAGAGTTCAATTCAAGTCTTATCTGCGCTTGCATCAATAAAATTCAATAGCCTGTTTATTTATTTGTTTATTTACCTCCAGTTTTGAATCAATATAATTACTAAAGTTTATTTATTTGACCTCTAGTTTAGATATTTCATCTCATCCCTCTCTTTCTCTGCCTTAGCCCTCATAACCTGATGAATGCTAGTGGTAGATTTGTCAGACATTTTCTTCTTCTCAAGCTCTTGCTTTAGGTCAGAAAGAGCAAGTCTTGCATTGCCCAGGGGTTTTGTATAAAACTACCAAATAATTCAATTAGACGGAAATTGTTTTGAATAATGTTTTAGATAAGGTGGGACACGTGCCAAGACGTGATTGGCCGGCACCGATTTGGTAAGTGAGTGCGTGTGTGAGCTGTTGGATTGAAACAAACGGACGAGGTTAGATCTGGGCCTCACCGGTGTTAGGTCACCGTAGATGTCGTCGGAACGACGCTGCTACGCCCTTGGTTCAACATATTTGGCGCTCGGGGAGTCTTGGGGACGGGGAGGGGCTTGGGTGGACGCGGTGGTGCTGATGGTGGCCTCGGTTGCCCTAAGGGACGATGGAAACGACGGCTGCGGGGCTCGCCGGAGAGGCGGCCATGGCGGAGCTCTTGGGTTGGGATGGCTTACACCAAAACGAGCGCTTCTGGGAGAAGCAATGGGTCAGCGAGATGCACGAGATCAAGGGGAAAAAGATGTAAAAAAACATTTAGATCAATGCTCTTATATTTATTTCCTTATTATGAAAGAATAGAAATTATGCTCCAGGACCGGAATCTCTCCCCAAACCTGCATTGCTATTGCTAGAGGAAAGAGGCGCTTGAGATCCAATGGACTAAAAGGCGCCAATCAGACGGTCGCTAGGCGTCCCGCCCAAAAATTGCTCTTCTAAAAAAAATAAAAAAAAATCAGGCAGGACCGACGTGAAGTTAACTGAAGAATACAACACATGTTGTAACTGAAGACTGCACGCTCAGATCCGCAATCTTACAATACCATGATCGAGCCTTTATTGTAGGAAGCAAGGAAGTAAGTAAGTAAGGAAACCCTTCTTCTTGCTCAAGGAAAGGGATGAGATTTTTATTCGACTTTCGATTGGTTTGAAATGCTCGTTTCGTCTTCCAAATACATATACAATCACTAAACCATAATGCTTGCGTCAGTCAGTCGACAAATATGAACTGGATGAGTTGATAAAGTCCAACAATTGGTTGGAAAGTTACCACAGAGGAAGGCCGGAGGAATATGACCAACAACATCATCATCATCATCACTAGTAAAAGAAGATTCATATGCAAAACGCCGCAAGTCTAGAAATTCATAATGCCTGCCAAAATTATCTATCTTCAAAGAGTAATGTACGCCACAGTTGCGTTTCGTAGCAAATTATGTCAATATAGGAACAGCAGCACAAACATTTCAGTGATAATAACATACATCTGAGTGCACTGTGCAATACTGAACGCAAACAACTCAAGTTTTTATCAAGTTATTCCTGTAGATATTATTACTGTACACCAGGATGCATACATATGCCGCCGATACTAGTGAGATGCCAGGATTGAAATAGGCAAGAATATCATCATATATAAAGAATGTATGGAGAAAAGCAAAATAACTCAATAATGCAAAATACCATCTCAAGAAACAAGTGAATGGAAAAGGCTCAAATTTTTGCATCAAGTTGTTACTTGAAAGCAGTACACCAATCCAGTAACAATAAAATCTGGAAGAGCGCCAATATGCACTAGGATCGATGCATATGCCACCACTAGCAAGCTGCCAGGATCGAAATAGGCCTCCGTCCCGAATTACTTGCTTTAGTGTCTACAACTCTAGATACACCTGTAGTATGTATCTAGATAAATCTGAGACAAGCCTTTTGGGACGGAGGTAATATATCTTAACCGAATTAAGAATCTATCTATGGACAAGTGCAAATATAACCATGATTCAAATGCATTGTTCGATAGCAGAATGCAATAAGCTCAACTTTCTGACGAATTCAAGTTATTCCAAATAACAATACAGCATCCTAGTGTGAGTAGCAAGCAATGCATTGTTCGATAGCAGAATGCAATAAGCTCAACTTTCTGATGAATTCAAGTTATTCCAAATAACAGTACATCCATCCTAGTGTGAGTAGCAACGCATTGTTAAAATAAAAAAAATACCAAAAAGCAAACAGCTCAAGTTTCTCAGCACAACATTCTGTAGCAGCAATGACATGTACAGAAGGATCAGAAAAGAACCCAAGGAGAATGCATTGTGCAATACTAGAATAGAATGCAAAAAGCTCAAACTTTCTTTTATCAACGCTAGTTATTTGAAATAGCAAGTAGAGCATTATTCAGTGACGGTAACATGTGCAGAAAGATCAAAAAAGGACCTAGAATAGAATGCAAAAAGCCCAACTTTTTCATCATCTCTCTCTAGTTATTCAAAATAGCAGTAACAATAGCATCTGCAATAGGATGAGGGAAATGCCCAATTAACCACCTATCATTCTGCGGCCAAATATTTCACCACAAAGAGAGGCCAAGGAAGCACCAAGATAACCTAGCGAAATTACTCTACAATGAACATTACTACATTCCACAATGTCCTGGACTCTCCACTCCAGCATAATGTAAACGCACACAAACATATTATTGAGTCTGACACCCACCAGCTAGGTCGAATGGAATAGGCATATAACTGTATAAAGGAAATAGGGATAAGAGCATTCCATTGTGAGTAGCAATTAATGCATTGTTGTTAAATTATCAGAATGCAAAAAGGCTCAAGTTTCTCATCAACTCTAGTCTAGTTACTTGAAATAGCAGTATAGCGTTCCGTAACAATAATAACATGTGCAGAAAGATGAGAAAAGGACACAAGTAGAACGCAGTGTGAGTAGTAGAATGCAAAAAGCTCAACTTTTTCATCAAGTCTAGTTAATTCTTGAAATAGCAGTGTGGCATTCAAGAAGAATAACATGAGCAGAAAGATAAGAGAAATACCCAATTAACCTGCCATTCTACGGCAAAATATTTTCATCAGACATGAAGCAAAG
This sequence comes from Triticum aestivum, assembly GCF_018294505.1. NCBI lineage: Eukaryota > Viridiplantae > Streptophyta > Magnoliopsida > Poales > Poaceae > Triticum > Triticum aestivum. Next base: position 673,666,312 of record NC_057804.1, read on the forward strand.
CAAGCACCACGATAATTTCTAAATACAAGTCTTTTTAGAGATTTCAATATGGACTACATACGGTGCAAAATGAGTGAATATAATGAACATTACATTCCATATTGAAATATCTAAAAAGACTTGTATTTTTTTAGAAACAGAGGGAGTAGCATGCAATGAACATTACATTCCACGATTTCCTCGACTCTCCAGCATTATTGAGTCTGACACCCACGACAATCTATCTAGGTCGCTAACCAAGTAGTAGTAGTGATGAAGAAAGAAGATGATGTTACATTGCAACAAGGCATGTCAAAAATTTGCTGATCCGATGCCATCCGATGGCATCGTTGTTGTTTTCATATAGCATAACACTTTAACATATCATAATAATGTCGAGAAGATGACCCTTCTCAAATAATTAACCCAAGAAACTAGTACTGCATCCTTGGCCAATTGATTCGATTCAATTGATGACAGGAGATTAATACCGGGCGGCGGGAGGAGGGCATCGATCAATCAATCAATCAATCAATCAATCAGAAGGCGGGCGGGCGCGTATCTCTTGGCTGCCTGCTTGGCGGCCATGGCGGCGGCGGCGAGGACCCCTCCGACGGCGCCGGCGACGGCAGCGGACCTGGGGCCCTGGGCGGCCCGGAAGAGGGCGCCTGTGCCGAGCCCCGCGACAACGCTGTTGATCCAGTCGTCCTGGCCGTCCCGGGCGGTGACCATGCCGCTCTCCATGCCGGCGTAGAGGAGGCCGATGACGCCCAGCCTGTTGCCGACGCGGCGTCCGGCGGAGCCGCACGAGTTGAGGAGGCGGTTGGCGCGGATCTTGGCGGTGTCGCCGCGCTCGGCGGCGTGTGCGGCCTCGCGCAGGCCGACGGCTGCGCCCGCGACTGCGCCGGAGAGGTAGCCGACGCCGGTGTAGTAGGTGAGGTTCTCGCCCCAGGAGCGGCGCTGGACGAGGGCCTCCTCCTGGAAGAGGAACTCGGGGGAGGTGGGGAGGTCGTAGAGGTTCTTGTAGGCGGTGGGGATGTTGAGGTCCTGGTACGGGTTGTAGAGCCGGCGGCCGGAGCCGTCGGTGGTGGATTCGTCGCGGTGAGGGCCGGATCCCGACGGGTAGAGCCGCGGATCGGCCATGGCGGCGGCGGCGGCGGCGGCGGCGGCGAGGTGGGCGTGGGATGCACGAAAGAAAGACAGGGGTGGAGGGTTTCGGTTTGGGGACGGAGACGGAGTATATTCGGCAGCAGTCGTCGTTCGTGGAGAGGGGGCACACCCAAAGGCCAAAGCCAAAGCGTCTGGACTCTGGACTCAAGGCCCATGGTGAAAAAGGCAGCACGGGCGAATAAAAGGGCCGGGCCGGGCCGGGCCGGGCCGGCCTTCGACCCGCCAGAGTGTGTGCTAGGCTAGGCCGATCCCTCAAGTCAAGCCCCAAGACCACCGACCCGTCACGACCCTTTTATTCGTGAGCTGGCCGTACCACCTCACATGCACACCTCCCGGAAACTACATAATTGTTAAAGAGAAAAGTATATTTCTGGCCCCTCGAATTTGCAAAAGGTTAACATTTGGTCCCTTATCCTTTTTTCGGTTACATACATTTTGTCCCTCATGTTCTGATACCGAACACGAATTGTCCAAAACCAGAAAGAAGGGAAAACCCACTGACATGTCACCGGTTTTCTAGTATCCCGCTTGCCATGTAAGTGCTCTTTTTTGGGTGTCATTATCTCTCTCCTCCTCACTTCTTATCCCGACGAGCTGTGCACTGTCGTGGCTCCATGCACTGACTATTGCTGACGTCGACGCATGCTAGGGGATTGCCTTTGGCATTGTTTGGTAGAGGGTGCCACAATGGGGTCGAAAGGACTGCACGATGGCGTACTTCTCGGCGACGCACTTAGTAGTGAGGATGCGAGAGCCATGTGTGTCAATGTTATACCATTAAACCGTGTGTAAGGGCATATTTATTCCTAAGGTGTTTTGGTGATTGATGACAATGCTTTTGCGGACTAATCGTGTACCTTGAGTATTTCAATCGCTTCGTCACTAGGCACAAAACGGTTTGGTACCCCTCGAAGACTTTTGAAGAAGGTGGTGTTCTACGTCTCTTTTGGTGGATTTGAGTCGTAGGATAGCCGTACTATTAAGAGGGGGTCCACGTTGGAAAGGTTTGGGTGGAATCATCACGTACACGTGTACTCCTTTTGCACCGCCTTTCCCTTTGCGCTTTGGAGCATCCTCCGTTATCTTCATGTTTATGCAAAAAGAAGGATTCCTAGTGTTGCTTTTCTGAGGCATGCGGTAGTATCGTAGGCGCACACGGTAGTACCGCTCCTAAGGAGATGTAGTACCGTGGCCTCTGACCAGACTCAGCCTCTAGTGCGGCTGTAGGGGCGGATGTAATTTTTTACATCCGCGCCCTACGCGGTAGTACCGTCCCTTGTGCGCGGTAGTACCGAGAGGCCTGGTCTGGCACAGCAACACGAGCGGAAGTAGGGCGGATGTAATTTTTTACATCCGCTCCCTACACGGTAGTACCGCATGCCAGGCGCGGTAGTACCGTGTCGGATTTTTGCACGATCTGAGTTTCAGCGGAAGTAGGCACGAATGTATTTTTATTCATCCGCGCCCTTCCCATGCTAGTCCATTCCAGCCTTGCGGTAGTACCGCAAGGTGGAGCGGTAGTACCGTGCCAGCGGAAGTACCGCTCTCAGCCCTTGCGGCTCTGGCCTGGACTAGTGCCTACCGTAGCAGCGGTAGTACCGCGGTCCACCGCGGTAGTAACGTGAGCCCTTGCGGTAGTACCGCTGGTCTGGAGCGGTAGTACCGCAAGTCACGGGCTGAGTAAGTGAATAACGGTTGGATTTGTCTCTCCACTATATAAGGGGTGTGTTCTTCCTCTAGTTGACCACCTCTTCTAACCCTAAGCTCCATTGTTGCTCCAAGCTCCATTTTCGCCCGATCTCTCTCCCTAGCCAATCAAACTTGTTGATTTGCTCGGGATTGGGTGAGAAGGCCCCGATCTACACTTCCACCAAGAGAAATTTGATTCCCCCCACTAATCCCTAGCAGATCTTGTTACTCTTGGGTGTTTGAGCATCCTAGACGGTTGAGGTCACTGCAGAGCCATAGTCCATTGTGGTGAAGCTTCGTGGTGTCGTTGGGAGCCTCCATTTAAGTTGTGGAGATAGCCCCAACCTTGTTTGTAAAGGTTCGGTCGCCGCCTTCAAGGGCACCAATAGTGAATCACGGCATCTCGTATTGTGTGAGGGCGTGAGGAGAATACGGTGGCCCTATTGGCTTCTTGGGGAGCATTGTGCCTCCACACCGCTCTAACGGAGACGTACATCACCTCAAAAGGAAGGAACTTCGGTAACACATCCTCGTCTCCATCGGCTCCACTCTTGGTTATCTCGTGCCTTTACTTGTGCAAGCTTATTTGTGTTGTATCCCTTGCTTGCTTGTGCACTCACTACTAGGGAAAACTCTATACACAGAATCTTAGCTAGCAGCAGCGCGGGTGTGGAAAACCTGCTACTAACAAGTGTTTAGCAGTAGCGCGGTCTGTGTAACCCGCACTGCTACAAATATCGACCGACAGTGCCCCCCAACTCCATTTAGCAGCAGCGCGGTTCCATTAGGCGCGCTACTGCTAAAGCAGAAGTAGTAGCGCGGTTTTTCTGAGGTCGCTGCTGCTAATTTTCAAATTGGACACACTTTTTATCCCACTTAGCAGTAGCGCTTCTGCCGAAAGCGCGCTGCTGCTACTTTCTTATCAGCAGCGTGTTTTACGTCCCGCGCTACTGCTAATCCGCACCAACCCACCACCTTTTCCCCACCGTCCCCCTCCCCCTCCTCTCTTCCCTTTCCCCTACCTCCCACTCTCACTCTTATTCTTCCTCAATACTTCTCCCCCATTACTCTCTCTCTTCTATCTACATTTCTCTCTCTTCATTACTCCTACCTAACTACACCACCTCCATTAATGCATCTCCTTTCTCTTTTTCCTTCCCCTCCACTGGTTGAAGTTGTCTCCTCCCAAATTAGGTAGCTAGGTAGATGTAGGATTTAGTTAAGTGACCTATTTGCCCCCTAACTAGATCTATCTTTGTTAAGAAGAGCTTTGTGTGTCGTGGTTCTAAGCCTGACAGTAGAGTGGGGGGTAGGTATGGAGAGGCAAGGTCCTAGCTATGGAGAGGTTGTAAGCACAAAGGATGTACGAGTTCAGGCCCTTCTCGGAAGAAGTAATAGCCCTACGTCTCGGAGCCCGGAGGCGGTCGAGTGGATTATGAATGTGTGAATTACAAGGTGCCGAACCCTTCTGCCTGTGGAGGGGGTGGCTTATATAGAGTGCGCCAGGACCCCAGCCAGCCCACGTAGGAGAGGGTTTAAGGTGAGTTAAGTCTGGGGCGTTACTGGTAACGCCCCACATAAAGGCCTTTACTATCATAAAGTCTACTTGATTACAGGCCGTTGCAGTGCAGAGTGCCTCTTGACCTCCTGGTGGTCGAGTGAGTCTTCGTGGTTGAGTCCTTCAGACCAGTCGAGTGAATCCTCGTTGGTCGACTGGAAGGCGGCCTCTTCTAAGGATGTCCTGGGGTAAGTTACTTGGATCAGGTCCATGACCCTACCCTAGGTACATAACCCCATCATTAGCCCCCGAATGGATTGAGGCTTCGAGTGAAGAAGGAGTTGATGTCGTTTCCGATTAATCTTTGTGCTCCGGTTGTGCGCTGTTCTGGACCAAAGAATTCCTTTGTCGACAGGAAACAACTTGCCTTCAGTCGACTTGATCCATTCTGTTTTTGCGTCGAGTGATCTTTCAGGCTTCGACGATCTCCGAGCGACGGATCGCCGAAAACACCGCGCCTGACAGACTGATTTGTTGCTCGCGGATTCCGCGGGATGCGAAATTTTGGGGCGCGCGCGAAGCGGGGCGGACCGCGGCATTCGGATGGGACGGGGCATGGACGCCTCGATCTCCGCGCCGCCTTTTTCGCCACGTATCCCGTCTGCATAACTGTTCCAGATATGATTAGATCGACCGGGCCCACCTGTCATCCACTCGGAAGGGACCTTATAAATGTGCCCGGCGAGGATTTCTGTGCTGCGCCTTAGCATTCTCCCCCTCTCTCTGCTTCCTTCCTCCCTGCTCAGCGTGCTCGCTCTTGCCCCAGCACCACTTCCCTTCGCGCATCTCGCCGGCGACCATGGCCAAGGAGAAGACGGCGGCGCTGGAGCGTGCAAAGAAGGCGTCGGCGTCGGAGAAGGCGAAGGGGAGATCCACCAGCCGCGGAGGGTCCTCGTCCAGATCCCGCCTGCCGAAAGGCTGGGTCCAAGGAGACTGGATCCAGTCGACCATCACTGAGAATGACATTCTCGACATGGCCAACGAGGGCTTGATCCCCCACGGAGCTGCGAGGCTTCCGGGGAAGGAGTGGCAGCCTCAGCCAGAAGAGGGTGAGTGTGTGCTTTTGGCCACCCATGTGGATCGTGGGTTTTCCTTGCCGCCGAGTGTTTTCTTTCGTGGCTTTTTGAACTTCTTCGGAGCGCAGCTCCACCACTTTACCCCAAACTCCATTGCCTATCTTGCCGCGTTCGTGTCCATGTGTGAGGGTTTCTTGGGCTGTCGACCGCACTGGGGTTTGTTCAAACATATATTCACGTGTCGATCTCAGACCGTGAAGAAGGCGAGCCCAGGTGATGAAAAAACCCGAGTCGTCCAAATGTGCGGAGGCCTGGGGATTCAGGTGAGGAATAAGAGCACCTTCCCGCCCATGACCTTTCCCGAGTCCGTCAGAGGCTGGCAGTCGACTTGGTTCTACTGCCAGGTCCAGTCGACGCCAGGGCAGTCGAGTGGACTCCCTCCGTTCACCATGGACCGAGTGCGCAAGCCTTCCCCTCTGAAGCTGATTCCGGAGGAGAAAGCTGACGTGAAGATGTTGATGGAGCGCGTGGTGCAGTTGGTTCGGGAGGGAGTGACGGGCATGGATCTCCTGGAGGTCTTCCTCAGGCGTCGCATCCAGCCCCTCCAGTTCAGGAGCCACTGCATGTGGTTGTACTGTGGGACCGAAGACGAGACTAGAGTCCATCCAGAAGCAGTCGACGATGTCACTCTGGAAAGATGGATGGCAGCCGTCACCGGAAACAAGGACAACCCACGCGGAGCCAGAAGGATTCCTCCACTCGACCACAACAGTGATCCAAATAAGGTACACTTGCCCTGCTCTCCACTGCATTCTTGTCGCATTCATCTCTGTCTACTCTGCCGACTGGTCGACTGATCATTGTCTTGATATCTGCTAGGCCCTCACCGAGCTGTACTCGATGCCCAATGGGGCACAAACTCTGACTGAGGAGGGTGAGGCGAGTGGGGGCGAGAGCCAGGACGAGGAGGAATGGGACTCGGACATTGCAGGGGACGACGACGACGATGATGATGACGACGGCGATGATGATGACGCCGAAGACGAGGAGGAAGAGGAGGAGGTCGTGCCACCGCGCTCGGAAAGGCGGTCGAAGCTCGTCCACGACCCTTCGACTGAACGTGGCAAGGGGGTTGCGACGCAGTCGACCAAGCGCCCTAGGACCACTTCTCCAGCGCCGACTGAAAAGGCGCCGAAGCATCCTAGGGGGGCTCCGCCAAAGCCGACCAAGCTCCTGCCGAAGATGAAGGTGTCCATCCCCACCATATCAGGGTAATTGTGCTGCTCATATTTTCTTATTCTGTGCGAACTTTATCTCTGGTCGACGCTGGAGTTAGTCGACCGATCCTTTGGAGTTGTAGTGCTGCTACTTCTGAGACCTCGGCCCGGGCTGATGACCACGAGATGGAGGATGCAGCAACTTCGAACCCAGGTACTGTATTCTTAACATCGTTCTTAGTCGACTGACTCGCGATCTCTGATCCTGATTCTTCTCCGCAGCTCCACCCAATACTGTTATCAATCTCCCTGATGACGACGAGGATGAAGAAACACTGGCACGCAGGAGGAGTCGGAAAGCGTCCGCCAGTAAGGTGCCTCAGGATGTGACGGCACCTGAGATTCTGACTGTGGAAGAAGAGAACATCACTCGACACACGGTGTCCTTCGCAAATCCACTGACGAGTGCTCAGCAGCCCTCCCTCTTCACGACGCACCACGTCCCAGAGGACCAAGCTGGCGCAGCGAAGGAGGCAATACGCCAGGCGGGACTCATGATGGAGCAGCTGAAGACTATCCGGGACGCGAGCCAGGCAGCTTATGACGCCAGCTCTGCCCTCCAAATCAATGTCCAGGTCAGTCGACCGCTGTTTGTTCTGTTGGATATGCTACCAAAAACTTTTCTTTTCCGGAATTTATAGTAATCACCCACTGGGTGTGTCGAATAAACTCCGTGTTAGCGGGGGCACGCTGAGTGCACCCGCTGGGTGTAGTCCCCAAGGCTAAGGTCGACTGCTGGCAGTCGGCCTTAGGCTTTATAATGTCAATCTTTCTGTCAGTCGACTGGTCGACTGGATTTCACAAACCGGTGGGGGCACGCTGAGTGCACCCACTGGGTGTAGTCCCCAAGGCTAAGGTCGACTGCTGGCAGTCGGCCTTAGGCTTTATAATGTCAATCTTTCTGTCAGTCGACTGGTCGACTGGATTTCACAAACCGGTGGGGGCACGCTGAGTGCACCCACTGGGTGTAGTCCCCGAGACTGTGGTCGACTGCTTGCAGTTAATCACAGTCTTAGAGAATGCATCTCGCACATTTTTTTTTTGAGGTCGACTGGTCGACTTTGTCTTCAACAGGATTAGTGGGGGCACGCTGAGTGCACCCACTGGGTGTAGTCCCCGAGACTACGGTCGAATGCTTGTATTTGGCTGTAGTCTTAGAAACGTGTGTTTATCCCTTTTTCACTCGGAAGTGAATTATATTTGACATTTAGTCGATTGGTTCTTCACAGAACTCCTGTGATCTTGTGGCTCGCTACTCAGAGCTGGAACAAAAACATACTCAAGTCGAGCTGAGCTTGAAGCTGGTTCAGGAGAAGCTGACAAAGGCAAAGGAGGAGACCGAAGGTATGTTTGGTGAGACCTTGACGACTGCTTTTCCCCTTGCTTGTTTCAGCATCTGATCTTGCTGTAACTTGCAGGTAAGGTAAGGGAGGCCCAGCAGAAGAAAGACCTTGAGCTAGCTGAGAAGATCAAGCTTGCTGACGAGAAGTTAGCTTCAGTTACCAAGCTCGAACAAGACAATACCAATCTGAAAGCTGCTCTTGGGATTGCCAACAAGGAGGTCAGTCGACTGAAAACTGACAAAGCTGCCCTGACCGACCAAGTCAGCAAATTGACTGAGAAGAAAACTGAACTGGAGGCCTTCCTGAGTGGCCTTGCCAAAAAGTTGTTCCTTATGCTTGAAGGTAGACCTCCATGTTTGGCAAATATTTCCAATTGTGGCTTTTTCCATTCGACTATCTCCTTGACTTAGTGATCACCCTTGCAGAATTTTGTCAAAACTTTGAAGAAGAAACCAGCCGACTGGAGCCAAACTTTGACCCCGTCAATTCTCCGGTGAACGACGAAGTTGCCATGGATGTTTTCCGACTGGAGTCTCGTGTTGCAGCTGTCGTGGACTATCTCGCAAGGCTGAAGGCCGCCACATCTCGCATCGACTCGACGCTCTGGCCTGAGGAGACACTTCAGAATGACCTTGAGTCGCTGATGGCCCACTTGAACACGATCCCTGGTCGAGTGCAGGAGTGGAAGAAGTCCTCGGCTCGGTGTGGTGCAGATGTCGCTCTGTGTCTGGCCCGAGTCCACTGCAAAGATGCGCGAGAAGAGAAGCTGGCGGCCCTTCGGGTGGCCAATACCAAGAAGCACGACTTCAGATCCTTTATGGAAACTTTCCTTGCAGCTGCCACTCGGATCGCCGACGGGATTGACCTTGATGAATTTGTTGCACCTTCCAGCCCTCCACAGGAGGGGTAAAAAACTTCTTCTGGCTCGACGCTTTAAATTTGCCTCGGTATGCCGAGTGAAATTGTAACCGACAAACCTTGACAGGCTTGACGCCTGAGCACTTTCGGTTCCTTTAGATGTCGATTCAAACTTGGATTTGGTGCTTGAATACGATTGCCTTCGGCTCGGAATGTCTTTTGCAGGTTCAAAGCAAGGTGCCTGTGCTTAGGCGAGCGCTTGGACTGCAGCTAAGCCCCCGAGTGAGAGGGTTGCTCTTCACTCGGTAGGATTTTTGTAACTTAGGCGAGCACAGGGCTGCAGCTAAGCCCCCGAGTGAGAGGGTTGCTCTTCACTCGGTAGGATTTTCACAACTTAGGCGAGTACGAGGCTGCAGCTAAGCCTCCGAGTGAGAGGATTGCTCTTCACTCGGTAGGATTTTCACAACTTAGGCGAGTGCTTGGACTGCAGCTAAGCCCCCGAGTGAGAGGGTTGCTCTTCACTCGGTAGGATTTTTATAACTTAGGCGAGCACGAGGCTGCAGCTAAGCCTCCGAGTGGAAGGCTGGCTTACCACTCGGTAGGATTTTCACAACTTAGGCGAGTGCTAGGACTGCAGCTAAGCCCCTGAGTGAGAGGGTTGCTCTTCACTCGGTAGGATTTTTATAACTTAGGCGAGCACGAGGCTGCAGCTAAGCCTCCGAGTGGAAGGCTGGCTTACCACTCGGTAGGATTTTGATAACTTAGGCGAAACGGATTCGCAGCTAAGCCTCCGAGTGGGAGTCTGGCTCACCACTCGGTAGGATTTTGATAACTTAGGCGAAACGGATTCGCGGCTAAGCTTCCGAGTGGGAGTCTGGCTCACCACTCGGTAGGATTTTTACAAACTTAGGCGAAACGGATTCGCAGCTAAGTCACCCACTGAGGGGAATTTCATTGGACAAAACATAAAAAGTGACAGATATTATGAAGGAACTATGACGCTTATTATTTTGAGGTCCATGAACTACAGAAGTATTTTATTGCAACTCATCCGAGTGATAAAGCTTAAGTGTAAAACGGGCGGAGTAGCTCCGCGTTCCAAGCTCGGGGCTCATCGATATTATGCTCGACGTTGTAAAGACGGTACGCCCCGTTGTGGAGAACCTTGGTGACGATGAAGGGGCCTTCCCAAGAAGGAGCAAGCTTGTGTGGTTTGTGCTGATCCACTCGGAGAACCAAATCCCCTTCCTGGAAGGCTCGACCTCTCACGTTTCGGGCGTGGAAACGCCGCAGATCTTGTTGGTAGATGGTCGACCGGATCAGAGCCATCTCCCTTTCTTCCTCTAAAAGGTCGACTGCGTCCTGCCGCGCTTGTTCAGCTTCTGCTTCGTTGTAGATTTCAACTCGAGGAGCATTGTGGAGAAGATCACTCGGCAAGACTGCTTCAGCTCCATAGACCAAGAAGAATGGAGTTCTTCCGGTCGACCGATTAGGCGTGGTCCGCAGTCCCCAGAGTACAGATGGAAGTTCGTCGACCCAAGCTCCAGCCGCGTGTTTGAGATCACGCATCAGTCGAGGCTTCAGTCCCTTGAGAATCAGTCCATTAGCTCGCTCTGCTTGTCCATTCGACTGCGGATGGGCGACTGATGCGTAGTCGACCTGTGTGCCCTGGGAGTCGCAGAAAGCTCTGAATTCCTCTGAGTCAAAGTTCGACCCATTATCCGTAATGATGCTGTGCGGAACTCCATATCTGAATATTAGTTCCCTGATGAAGCTAACAGCAGTACCGGTGTCAAGGCTCTTGATTGGTTTAGCCTCGATCCACTTGGTGAACTTGTCGACTGCCACCAGTACATGCGTGAAGCCACTTCGTCCTGTTCTCAAAGGACCGATCATGTCCAGCCCCCAAACTGCAAAAGGCCAGACGAGTGGGATGGTCTTCAAAGCTGACGCAGGCTTGTGCGACATATTCGAGTAGAACTGACATCCCTCGCACTTATCTACTATCTCTTTTGCCATCTCATTCGCCTTGGGCCAGTAAAATCCGGCTCGGTATGCTTTGGCCACGATGGTCCGAGAGGACGCATGATGACCACAGGTCCCCGAGTGAATATCATTGAGGATGAGTCGACCTTCTTCTGGTGTTATGCACTTCTGACCGACTCCAGTCGCGCTTTCTCTGTATAATTGTCCTTTGATTACGGTAAAGGCCTTAGATCGACGGACGATCTGTCGAGCCTCTTCCTCATCCTCCGGAAGCTCTTTCCTCAAGATATATGCGACATACGGAATCGTCCAGTCGGGAATGACCACCAAAACCTCCATGATCAAGTCGACCACCGCTGGGACTTCAACTTCAGTCGGATCTGTGGTGCTCTTGGGCTGCGGAGTTTCTTCGGTGAAAGGATCTTCTTTGACTGACGGAGTGTGTACATGCTCCAAGAACACGCCACTCGGAATGGCTTCTCTCTTGGAACCTATCTTTGCTAGATCATCAGCTGCTTGATTTTTCAGTCGGGGTATATGATGGAGCTCCAACCCCTCGAACTTCTTCTCCAGCTTCCTCACTGCACTGCAGTATCCAGTCATGGCTGGGCTTCTCACGTCCCACTCTTTCATCACCTGATTGACCACTAAATCCGAGTCGCCATAGACCATTAGGCGACGGACGCCGAGTGAAATGGCCATGCGCAACCCATATAGGAGGGCCTCATATTCTGCCTCATTGTTGGAGGAATCAAAGTGAATCTGGAGCACATATCTGAGCTTATCTCCTCTGGGGGAAACCAGGACAACCCCAGCACCGGAACCATTCAACATCTTAGAGCCATCGAAAAACATGGTCCAATGCTCCGAGTGAACTTCAGTCGGCTGCTGTTGTTCAATCCACTCGGCGAGGAAATCTGCTATCGCCTGGGACTTAATGGCTTTCTTTGCCTCAAACTTGATATCAAGGGGAAGAAGTTCAATCGCCCATTTGGCCACTCGACCAGTTGCATCTCTGTTGTGCAAAATCTCTGATAGTGGAGCGTCGCTGACGACTGTGATGGAATGGTCAGAGAAATAATGAGCAACCTTCTTTGTGGTCATGTATATTCCATACACAAGCTTCTGATAATGAGGATATCTTCTGCTTGGATGGAGTCAAGACTTCAGACAAATAATACACTGGGCGCTGAACTTTGAGAGCTTTTCCTTCTTCTTCCCGCTCGACCGTTAGCACAGTACTGACGACTTGTCCTGTGGCTGCGATGTAGAGCAACAGAGGCTCTTTGCTGATTGGAGCAGCAAGCACCGGCTGGGTGGAGAGCAGAGCTTTTAGCTCGGCAAACGCTGCATCAGCTTCTGGAGTCCACTCGAACTTGTCAGCCTTCTTCATCAGTCGGTAAAGAGGCAGTGCCTTTTCACCGAGTCGTGAGATGAATCGACTTAATGCGGCCAAGCATCCAGTAAGCTTCTGGACATCGTGCACTCGCACAGGGCGTTTCATTCGGAGAATAGTGCCAATCTTCTCTGGGTTAGCGTCGATTCCCCGTTCGGAAACGAGAAAACCGAGTAACTTGCCACCAGGAACTCCAAATGTGCACTTTGATGGATTGAGCTTGATATCATACCTTCTGAGGTTGGCAAATGTTTCGGCAAGGTCAGCGAGCAGGTCGGAACCTTTTCGTGACTTGACAACAATATCATCCATATAAGCTTCCACATTCCGACTGATTTGGGTGAGTAGACACTTCTGAATCATTCGCATAAATGTGGCTCCGGCATTCTTGAGGGCGAATGGCATGGTGATATAGCAGAAGCACCCGAATGGAGTGATGAAAGCTGTTTTTACCTCATCGGGCCCGTACAGACGGATCTGGTGGTACCCGGAGTAAGCATCTAAAAAAGACAACCTCTCGCATCCCGCGGTCGAGTCAACAATTTGATCTATGCGAGGGAGAGGAAAGTGATCTTTCGGGCAGGCCCGGTTGATGTGCTTGAAATCAATGCACATTCGGAGCGACTTGTCCTTCTTAGGAACCATGACGACATTAGCGAGCCACTCGGAGTGGTAGATCTCTCGGATAAATCCTGCCGCCAACAGTCGAGCCACTTCTTCACCGATGGCCTTTCTCTTCTGGACGGCGGACCGCCGAAGATGCTCTTTGACTGGTTTTGCAGACGAGTCGACTCTTAGGCGATGCTCAGCCAGTCCCCTGGGAACACCTGGCATGTCAGCGGGCTTCCATGCAAAAATGTCCCAGTTCTCACGGAGGAACTGGATGAGCGCTTTTTCCTATTTAGGGTCGAGTGTTGTGGAGATGCGGGTCGGAGCTGCTTCGGGGTCGGTCGGGTGAATGTGAACAGGCTTCGTCTCACCGGACGACTGGAATGTAGACTCTGTGGCGGGCTTCTTGGAGCGCAGCAAGTCACTCGGATCTGCGTTTTGCTTGTATTCTTCGAACTCGACCGCCGTCACTTGGGAATCGGCAATCTTGGAGCCCTTCTGAAAGCACTCCTCTGCCTTTTTCCTATCACCGGTGACAGTGATCACACCTTTGGGACCGGGCATCTTCAATTTGAGGTACACGTAACATGGTCGAGCCATGAACCGTGCATAGGCTGGTCTCCCCAAAATGGCATGATATGCACTTTGAAAATCCACGACCTCAAACGTCAACTTTTCTTTGCGAAAATGCTTCGAATCACCAAACACTACGTCCAAAGCTATCTGGCCGAGTGACTCGGCCTTCTTCCCTGGTATAACTCCATGGAAGCTCATGTTACTAGTGCTCAGTCGGGACATCGGAATGCCCATACCTTTCAATGTGTCTGCATACAATAAGTTCAGCCCACTTCCACCATCCATCAGCACCTTTGTCAGTCGAGTGCCTTCGACAACTGGATCGACCACCAAAGCTTGCCTCCCGGGGGTGGCAATATGAGTCGGGTGATCTGATTGGTCGAATGTGATGGGTGTTTGAGACCACTTCAGATAATTTGCCTTTGCTGGGGCAACCATGTTCACCTCTCGGTTAATCACTTTCAGTCGACTTCTGCTTTCCACATCTGCAAAGATCATCAGAGTGGAGTTGATATGCGGATATCCTCCCTCACTGTCCTCTTTGTCTTCGGCCTTGTCCGACTCCTTCTCCTTGTCCTTAGACTGTTTTCCCTGAAACTGCTGGATCAGGAGTCGACATTGGCGAGTGGTGTGCTTTGGGTAAATGATATTCCCCTCTTCATCTTTCTTCGTGTGAATGTGACATGGCATATCCATCACGTCATTCCCTTCTTTATCCTTTACCTTCTTGGGGTTCCAGGATCCTTTTGGTTTCCCCTTAAACTTTCCTTGAGTCACAGCCAGAGCCTCTCCAGGAGCTGCCGGTTCAGCCTTCCGCTTCTGTTTCCGACTGGTGTTTCCTTTTTCCGACTGACTCGGCTTGTGCTTGCCGCTTCGGAGTCGGTCTTCCTCTTCGCCGTTGGCGTACTTGGTAGCAATCTCCATCATCCGACTCAAGGTCATGTCACCGGTTCGACCAAATTTCAAACTCAGTTCTCTGTTTTTGACGCCGTCTTTGAAGGCGCATACTGCCTGATGATCAGAGACATTTTCCACAGTGTGGTGCAAAGTGATCCACCTTTGAATATACTCTCTGAGAGTCTCATTAGTTTTCTGTACGCAGACTTGCAACTCTGTCAATCCCGCTGGTCGCTTGCAAGTCCCTTCAAACGTTCTGACGAACACTCGGGACAGATCTTCCCAAGTGTAAATGCTGCTAGGAGGTAATTGAGTCAACCATGCCCTGGCAGAACCTTCCAACATGAGGGGCAAATGCTTCATGGCCACCTCGTCGTTCCCACCACCGATCTGAACTGCCACTCGGTAGTCTTCAAGCCAAGTTTCAGGCTTAGACTCACCAGTGAACTTGCTGACTCCTGTTGCCAACCTGAAATTGGGGGGGATAACTGCGGCTCTGATAGCTCTGCTGAAACATTCAGGACCAGAAACATGTACTCGACTGCTCGTGGGTACATCTCTGTCGAGTGCGCCTCGATGGGCTCTGTTCCGGTCGACCAACCCTTGCACGATAATGGATCGCGCGTCGAAGCCTGGCTCTCTGGGGTCAACTGGAACCCTACGCCCTGTACTGTACTGACGCCTATCATCTGGCTGCCGAGGAGCGTAAGACCCACCCCTCGGAGGGGAATAGGGTACTCGACGCCTATCATCTCGGTCGAGTCTGTCGCCATATTGATCTCGCCGATTCTCGCGCCCTTCGCGCCGCGGAGGCGATCTGGGGCTGTGAGCCGACTGAACCGTATTCACAGTGACAGATCGACTGTGTATTCTGTTGCGCGACTGAGACACGGCTGAATTCTGATCTCCTGCTGCCCGGAGCAGATCCCTGATCTGCAGCAAACCTCTGCCAGCTTCCGACTGCGAAGGCTGAATGGACTCTGCTATACGGGTCGCAGCTGCTAAATTCTGAATTGGGGTTCGATATACCTGAGTCGGCGGGAAGAGTTGACGTCGACTGGTGTCGGGAACTCGTTGCCGCGCGCGCTCGTCGAGTGCTCGCTGAAGGTTCTCCAGTCGAGTGCGCTCGACCAAATTGGCCAGACGCGCCTCCTCCAAGGCACGAGCCTCGGGGGTTTCTCCTGCGATGGGAATACGCAGGGGATCCTCGTTCCTGCGGCGAAGCTCTTCTCTTTGCAGAGAGTCGAGTGGCTCGGGCTGGTACTCTTCGTAGTCTCGTGCAGGGTCGCCGCCGTCACCTGCTCCACCACCACGGGCGAAGCCAGGAGGGCTGTGGGGCCCGTCGACCATCAAGATTTCCGCCGCTGGATCACTGCTCCCGCACTCGGATGCAGTCTCTCCGGAGCCAGTCGACTGATCGAACAAGCCGTAGAGAGATTCGTTGGGCTCGATTGCCGCAACTTGTGTAGTGGCCGATTGGCGAGCCACCGCGTGACTCACCCATCGCTGAAGCCTCGACCGGCCTGAGCGCTTGCGCTGGCGGGAGACCGGGAGGGTGGACGATGGAGGAGCCGACCGATACTGGGTCGACGGTTGCCGCAGCAGAACGCCGCGGACACATGCGCGAAAATGCGTCGCACCGCGGACGGGGAGCGCGTCTACGTCGAGTGGAGCCTCCTGGAGCCATGCGGAGTCGTCGGCGATGAAGGTGAGAGTGCCGAGACGGATCTCTTGACCCTTGACCAAAACTCCAGCAGACACCATGATGAGAGTACTCGGAAGAATCGCAACTTCTCCACAAAATCGCTAAAACACCGGCCCCACGGTGGGCGCCAACTGTCGTGGTTCTAAGCCTGACAGTAGAGTGGGGGGTAGGTATGGAGAGGCAAGGTCCTAGCTATGGAGAGGTTGTAAGCACAAAGGATGTACGAGTTCAGGCCCTTCTCGGAAGAAGTAATAGCCCTACGTCTCGGAGCCCGGAGGCGGTCGAGTGGATTATGAATGTGTGAATTACAAGGTGCCGAACCCTTCTGCCTGTGGAGGGGGGTGGCTTATATAGAGTGCGCCAGGACCCCAGCCAGCCCACGTAGGAGAGGGTTTAAGGTGAGTTAAGTCTGGGGCGTTACTGGTAACGCCCCACATAAAGGCCTTTACTATCATAAAGTCTACTTGATTACAGGCCGTTGCAGTGCAGAGTGCCTCTTGACCTCCTGGTGGTCGAGTGAGTCTTCGTGGTCGAGTCCTTCAGACCAGTCGAGTGAATCCTCATTGGTCGACTGGAAGGCGACCTCTTCTAAGGATGTCCTGGGGTAAGTTACTTGGATCAGGTCCATGACCCTACCCTAGGTACATAACCCCATCATTGTGCACTTTTGATCTCCCTACAACATCATCTCCACCGTGTGCTCGATCTCGAGATAGAGGTGATGAAAATTTCATGCTTTTGCAAAATGGAAATATGTTTATGTGTGTGTGATATGTTTGTGGAAATTGTGTGTGTGGCATGAGTTGACGCCAAATTGTGCTTTTGAGTTGCCTATGTTTTGCCGAAATGTCAATTTATTTCCGTTTCGGCGAATTCCGGGCAAACTCTAGATCCATATATGTCCTATTTTTAGGGAAGGTCATGCCGAATTTTTGTATGACTTTGATGCATGCACACATTTTTATAATCAATTTGTTTTATTATTACCGTGCAGACGTTCATGATGGTCAGTGGAACGATGGTGAACAGGTGGTTGCGGTCGGCGGTGCAGGACATGAAAGAAAATAACCTGACAGAGGTTTTATGTCCGTGTCGAAAATGCAAAGGAATAGTTTGGCTCGACCCCTATGGCGATGGTCGTGTCGAAGCGCACCTGCTCATGACTGGTTTCATGGATGGCTATACTCGGTGGATAACTGAAGATGAGGATGACGATGTTGAGGATGCCGATGGGGCAGGCAATGATGACACGGGGCAAGACGAAGAGATGATTGATAATGGCGCCGGGGAAGAGGCCGGACATGGCGGCGGAGAAGGGGTCGGACATGGTGGAGGAGAAGGGACCGGACATGGCAGCGGAGAGAACGACATGGACTCCACGCAGCAGAGTTCGTCGGTACTAAGTTCAATCATGCGGGACCCTCATGTTCAAGCATTGCTTCGCAAGGAGACGAGTACTGAGAGAGCTGCTTCTAGAGAGGAGGCTAAGCTGGAGAAACTGGTGGTAGACTCGAACACTCCATTGTATGATGGTTGCAATCTTGAGGTGACCCGCTTGAGTTTCACGCTCCAACTCCTGAAGACGAAGGCTAAAAACAAATGGACCGACACTAGCCTCGAGAGCATCTCAAGTACCTAAAGGATGTTCTTCCCGCAGGTAATCTATGTCCTACTAGTGTTGATGAGGCCAAGAAGATCGTGTGCCCTCTTGATCTGCCACACGTTAGATACCATGCATGCATCAACGATTGCATAATTTATCGGAAGGAGCACGCGGAAAAAACAAGTTGTCCAGTGTGCAATGCTTCTCGATACAAGAAGGCCGGGAAGAAATGTCCCCAGAAAGTTGTATGGTACTTACCGATCACTCCCCATCTCCAGAGGTATTTTGTAGATCCCAAGGAAGCAAAGCTAATGCGCTCGCACGCGGAGAGGAAGAAGCCCGACGATGGAGATGATCCGGAGCTGAGACACGTGAAGGATGGAAGCCAATGGAGAGCATTGAACAGCTTCTATCGGTATTCTGAATGTGATGCAAGGAACATCGTGCTCGGCGCGTGTACCGACGGCATGAATCCGTTTGGCAACCAGAACACCAACCATAGCACATGGCCCGTGTTTGTATGGATGTACAACCTCCCCCCTGGTTGTGCATGAAATCAAAGTACATTCACATGAGCATGCTTATTCAAGGGCCGAAACAACTAGGAAATAATATTAATTTGTATCTGGGGCTACTTCAAGAGGAGTTAGACACGTTATGGAAAACACCGGCCAAGACATGGGACACCAGCAAAGGCGAGTATTTCAACATGAGAGCCGCGCTGATCACGACAGTGCAGGACTATCTCGGTTATGGATATGTGGCAGGCCAGGTGTGCCATGGATATTGCGGATGCACGCGGTGCATGGATGATACGACGTCTCAGCAGCTAACGTCAAGGAAAGATGGCGGGTCTGGGAAAATCGTGTACATGGGGCATCGAAGATGGCTTGAACAGGACGACCCGTGGAGAAACTGTGGAGATCTATTCAATGGTCACGCTGAGCATCGAGGACCTCCACGTAAGCGGAGCGGTGCCGAAATCAATGAGCTGTTGAAAAACTAGAAGGAGTGCCCCGCACCAGGAAAGACGATGAGAAAGGTGCCGGAGCCGCTGCTGAAGGTATGGAAGACGAGGTCTGTGTTCTGGGACTTGGAGTACTGGCACAAACTCGATACACCTCATTGCCTTGATCAAATGCATATTTGTAAGAATGTCCTTGAGAGCTTGCTTGCAACACCGATGAACATACCGGATAAGACCAAGGATGGGCCGAAGGCAAGAAAAGACTTGCAAGATTTGAAAATCAGGGAAGATCTGCACATGCCACCCCGTAAAATGTCAGACGAGACAAAGACAGAGACAGAGGCACGGGAGAAGAAGGGCAAGAAAATAAAGAAAGAGGATTATTGCCCCCCTTCTTGCTTCACCTTAAGTCAGGCTGAGATCAATGCCTTCTTTAAGTGCCTTACCGGAGTCAAAGTTAGTTCCGGTTACTGTGGCAAGATAAGCAGATATCTAGACATGGACACGAAAAGGTTCAGCGGGATGAAGTCTCATGACTGTCATGTGATGATGACGCAGATACTACCTGTTTCCCTTAGAGGGATAATGGACAAGCACATCCATGACACGCTTATTGGTCTCTGCAACTTTTTCGACGTCATCTCTCGAAAGTCGATCAGTGTGAAGCAGCTCCGAAGGCTACAGGAAGAGATCGTTGTGATACTGAATGAGCTTGAGATGTACTTCCCGCCCGCGTTCTTTGACGTGATGGTGCATCTGTGTGTCCATATTGTGGATGACATAATAGACCTTGGGCCGTCATTCCTGCACAACATGATGCCGTTTGAGAGGATGAATGGGTCATCAAAGGATTCGTTCGTAACATGTCCCGTCCGGATGGAAGCATCGTCCATGGCTATTTGACACAAGAGTGCATCTCTTTCTGTGAGAATTTTCTATATGGCGCAGACCAGCAGCCTGGTGTTAGTGTTGGTTTGCCTGTTAACAAGCACGATGGGAGGCTCGAAGGAGATGGTCACTGCAACGGTCGCAAGGAACTGCATGTGGCATACTCAGATCGACGCAGCGACTTTGACAAAGCAAACTTGGTAGTGCTACAACACCTAGACGAGGTAGATCCTTTCGTGGCACTGCACAAAGAAATTATCGCAAAGAAGTATCGAGACCAGGGGGTATGCAGGATGGACGCTGAAGTTACTACAGAGCACAACTCCACTTTCCTGCATTGGTTCAAAGAGCATATTATTGTTAATCCCCCGGAGGAGGGCTCTAAGGACGGATTGCTCATATACGCCTTAGCACATGGCCCCTCGCCCAACCTCGTAACCTATCAGGCATATCATATCAACGGATACACGTTCTACATGGAGGCCAAAGATATGGACAGTGATGATCAGAACTCAGGGGTGACGATTGAATGCATGACCAGCAGCGACAACGACGCAACTGAATGATTTTATGGAAGGGTCGAGGAGATCTGGGAGCTTGACTACTCTGGACTGCACAACACGACGATGTTCCGTGTCAGATGGGCTAAGAATCTCGAAAGAGAAAGCCGGATTTTCACTACCATGACTATACCCGACGCCAAGAGCGCTACCGTGAACGCTATCGCAAAAAACGAGCCATGGGTACACGCTAAGCACGTGACACAATGCTTCTTCATAACCAACCCATGCAATCCCAGTCGTGTTGTCGTGAGGAGAGGCAAAAGGAACATCATTGGAATGGATGGAGTCGCCAACGAGGAAGACTATGATCAGTACGACAACCCAATGAGGGAAGATGACGATGATGATGAAGTATACGTCAAAAGAAGAATCAATACTACATTACCTAAGAAAAATCGTACTCCATGGAAAAGGCAAAGTCACAATGAGGGGCTCAATTATTCTTCGACGAACAAGAAGGGAAAGAAGCTGACTCAAAAACGAAAACGTCAGCGCTGAGGAACCGTATGTTATCAGTCAAATGATGTAATATATATACATGTTCCTATTTTGTATACACACTTAGCCATTATTATTCATGGGTCCAATGATGTAATATATATGTTTCTATTTTGCATACATATTTAACCGTCAAATGACGCAATATATATCGCCCTCCCTTCGTTCACTGCTCTCGGGAAATAAAAGTGGGAGAAAATAAAGGAAAAGAAAAAGGAAAACTGGCAGTAGTAGTAGCGCATTTCGTATAGACTGCTACAGCTACTAAAGGTAGTAGTAGCGCATTTTGTATAAACCGCTACAGCTACTGAAGGTAGTAGCAGCACGTTTTGTCCAAACGCGCTGCTGCTACGTCCACTTAACCCAAAATTCTCACCATCCCTGCTTCATCCCGCCTTTGTCCCCCAAATCCCCACTCTCTCTTCCCCCGTCGCTCGCCCCCGACCCCGGCGCCGGCGCTCGCCCCCGACCCCGGTGCTCGCCCCCAACCCGGCCCTCGCCCTCGACCCCGACCCTGGC
>NC_057804.1:673687817-673721745 GCF_018294505.1 Triticum aestivum
CCGGCGCTCGCCCCCGACCCAGGCGCTCGCCCCCGACCCCGGCGCGCTCGCCCCCGACCCGTTGGCCCTCGCCTCTCTCCTCTGCTTCCTCCCCTCCCAACCTCGGCCGTCGTCGGGCCTGCCTCCTCGCCCCTGCACCCTCTGTAACCCCACCTCTCTCTCTGCTAGGGTTCTTCAGTTAATTTACTTAGGTTTTAGTTAGGGCAGTATGTTAATTAGGTTATCTATTTAGTTATGAATTTAGCTAGGTTTCAAAATTAGCTGAATTTATATGCAAATTTGAACTGGACATGTGATATGTGGATATGTCATGTTTTGGACATGTCATGTTTGGAAAATGATCCGAGTGGCCTATGTTACGCAGGAATGTTGATTCATTTCCGTTCCGGTGAATTTCAGGCGCTCGATATGTCCATTTTTTAGCAAAGGTCATGCCGAAATTTCCCGTGAATAAAGGCATGATTTGTGCTACATAGTTGGCATATCGAGTGCTGGCACATAGATTTCTTTTTATGTCATTTCTCATTTATTCATACTTTTAGAAATAAATGAGGACACTTAATCATAGGAAACATGTCGAACAAAGAAGAAACTGGGCCTTCTGACCAAGATGCAGACGAGATGGATTATGAGGGTGAACAAGAGTACCTCGACTATTTGACTGCTAAGCAAGGTTTGCAGGTGGGCCTCGATGATGGTACTGACGCGGACATCGACACTGACGGCGCCGGCACCGATGGCGGCGCCGAGACCGGTGGGGAATGTACCGGCGGGGAAGATATCGGCGGGGAAGGTACCGGCTATGATGCCGCTACCGAAAAGAGGAAGCATAAGAAGCAGAGGATACGAAAACCTAACAAACTAGGGATTGGACGACTTGTGGTCACAAAGATGGCACCTGGCATGTTTGAGCCGTTAGAGCCGGAAGAACCTCGCAAGTGCTATGGGAACCAAGTAGGATGCATCCTACGGGAACGCGTGAGCATCAATGACGATGACTTAAGGAGTAAAGTACATTTGACGCAGTTGTTCCTAACGAAGTTGCACAAGAGATTCAAGTTCCTTGACCGGGATGATAACATGGAACAACCATGGGATGATCCGAAGATGAAAAAGATTAACAATCACGCCATGGGCATGTTCAACAATGATTTGGCCTCCTGGAAAGGGAGGGTAAAATGAGCTATTGAGGCTGATGAACCCCTATACAAGATTCTGGAGGAAAATCCGACACTTACGGAAGAGGAGTTCGAAAAGTTCAAGGACACTTGCGCTATCGAGGCAGCCAAGGCTAAAGCTGCGAAATTCAAGAGCCTTCAGCAAAGGAATACCGGGAAGAATCAACTCGGAAGCCATGGCTACCTCGGTAGAAGGCCCATATGGGATAAGGAGGACGCGAAACATGAAGCCGCGGGTCTCCCAGACCCCTTCGCGAAGTTCACCAACCCCTTGGAGCGTGACTTCATCAGGGCCCGCTACAAGTGGGACAAGGAGAAAAAGGTTTTTTACACGGACAAGATCACGAGGAAATTGATTAGACTACTGGAGAAGCAACACCAGCTTGCAGCCGAAAGGCCTACTTCTCTGATGAGGCCCAAGTGGGACACCCCTCTCAACCGGGCCTTGAACGAACTTAAGGGACTCCCTTTGGGCCAGCGGCCGCAATATGGTCGTGTGCACGGCGCTGGAGAGAGCGCCACATGGAAGGTATTTTACAAAGAGGGCCCGGAGGCCAAGAAGCAGAAAAAGAAGTTTAGTCAGGCGGACATCGACGTGAAGGTGAAGCTTGCGGTCGAGAAAAAATCAGCTGAAGACGCAGAAAAAATAGTCGAGGAGAAAAATGAGTTGCTACAGCAGGCAGTCAATGCAGCTGTAACTGTCTGCAGAAATGATTTTGCTACTAACTTGGTTCTAGCTATCATCAACTGGACGAAGGAAAATCCAGACAAGACGGTACATGATTTCCCGATGCCCAGTTTCGTCGGGAGCAACTCCATGAACAACAACGCCATCACACCATTACTCGCTCACGCAACCGGGGCTCCTCTCGCAGCCGCTCCCGCTCATAGCAGCCCGTCCTCAGTCTCAGGCGCGCTAGGTGTGCCTTCGTCTTTGGCTGAGCTCGATGCCGTCACGGTAATTACATGTCACACCAACATATATATATATATATATATATATATATATATATATAATATTCCATTTTTGTTTCCTTTCAGTTGTTTTATGCCACAGACATATGTGTTTGTAGGCGAAAGAAACCCCGTGCACCATACTCTACTTGATCAAAGGCCAGAAGGTGGACGTGGGAAAGGGGATGATAATGGACCCCTCGCAACCCACGTTCCACAACCAGCCGATCCCCGTTGGGCACTTCAGGGTTAGCTTGACCAGTGTGAAATCAGGGCACGAGGATTTGCCTCCTCCAGTACAACATGTGGGAGCGGACCACGAGACCCCGCCGCGGATTGGAAGCTGCAAGGGTTGGGTGCTGCTATGGCCGAAGAATCTTATTCGTCTGGAGCCGGCCGAGAGCACACCAATAACCACACATCAACAAGCATGTGCGGAGATGACCACCCCGCCTACGCAATTACCAGCTCCTGTAGTGCCGGGTGAGAGCGGCGGACGACATGATGAAGGGGGTGCAATAGTACTGGCTGATGTAATTTCTCCTGTAGAACAAAGAATGGATCATGAGACGGAGGTCGACCCTATGGATTTCCTCAATACAAACGCGTATGACTGTGACATAGATATGATGAGTCAACCATATGACGAATCGGGCTATCAGCTTGCTAATGAGGATATGGATGATATGCCCGGGCAGGGTCATAGCAGGGATTGCAAAAAGTCTCTCTTCATGAAATCCTCACAGGACACGCCTGAAGATGCCACCTCAACACATGCTCAACTAGCCCGGCGCGAGGGTCATACAGTACTTAGCCCGGGAACACTGGGGCAGGGGTTAAGGAAGGGTCTGAAAGGTGTGCCCAAGAAAAAGGAGAGGAAGAGATCGGGGAAGATAACTGCCTCCAAACAAGCCAGGGCACATAGCAGCCAGACGATGCATTCTGAAGAGCGTGTACCCATGAAAGGTGCGATCATGTTCCATCTCACGGGCGAGCCGATGCTACCGCCGAAACCGCTGGAGGCACTATCAAGGGATCTCAGGAGACTGCACGACCATGTGCTGTCGACTGAGAAAAGCCTACTAGCCTCAAAGGATCCAGGATATCCGACATATGCGGCTCGTGTGCCTGAGGGGAAGTGCTACGTCGAGACACGGCCCGCAGAGGTGTTCTTCCTGTGGTTTGACCATATCTTTGAGATGTTTCTAACAAGGCGGCTCGATTTTACAATCGTCCGCCTTTTGGCGCTACATATGAGCTCCGTCATGAAGAGTGAAGAAGTCTCGCAAATCTGTGTGGCGGATCTGTACTACATGCACGAGTCTTTCTTGAGTCTCGGCGACTTTGAGCGTGAAACTGCTAGGGAGTACCTCCAAAACTTTATGGTACAGAATAAGGACCGGGAAATTGTCCTCGTGCCTTATCATCCAAAGTAAGTCAGTTCCGGACAACCCTTTCGTACATTTCAATCATTCCTTCTCTCTCATATGGGGAATAATTTGAGGTGTCTTTTCCCTGCAGCAACGGGCGCACCGTCCTTATCGTTATTTACCCGCAAGTCTCCCACGCCGTATATTTTGACCCTTCCAGAGACTACGAGAAAGAAGACTACACCCACATAATGAATATTCTAGATGATGCTCTCCAAGGCTTCAGCTTTAGAGGTGGCCATGTGCTGATCGGGAAACAAAGGAACAAGAATATGGGTTTCACGCATAAAACTAACTTCTCATGCATCCATGTCCCAAAACCAAGCAAGAAGGATGGATTCTACATCATCCATCTCATGATTCAGTTCAACACGGATCACCAAAAGCTTCGAATGAGAAGTAGAAATGATGATCATATCCACAAGTGGCTAAAATCTCATGGAGAAGCGGATTTTAAACTTAGAGATGACTTATTTTGCATCCAAAGCGACATTGCGACGATCATCATGAAAGAAGTCGTCGATGAGAAGGGGATGTTCCACCACGGCCCTACATCGCGAGCTGACGTCCAAACTCGCATAGGCATGCAACGTCTAGACCTCACGCCGTTCAAGAAGCTAGGGTTCATCCCTGATGATATGGAAGGATGGAACTTCTAGTGATTTATGATGCCGATGATGATGATATGTGTCGGTTGAACTTGTATACTTTTTGTAGCGATGAAACTTTGTGATGTCCACGGTCCCTGCCGAACTTGTGTAACGCTACTTTGTTAGTTTGCGTACGATGACATGTGTACCTCTAGTTAATTAATTTGCATAATGTATGTTGCATCTAGTTGCTAACCCTTTCTTTTTCGGTGTTGCTCTAGTATATTTTGTTGCATATATATGATTGTACATCCTCTTCATGAACATGCATCTCTAACAGGTACCTAGTTTCTTGATGGCGAGATGGAATTGCTATGTCGTGTACAAAGGGAAGGTTCCGGGGGTGTACAACGAGTGGCATGAGTGTCAGACGCAAGTGAATGGGTTCACGGGCGCCAGCCATAAAGGCTTCAAAAGCAGACAAGAAGGAGAAGCTAGTTACTTGAGGTTCACGCTAGCGCGAGAGAGGACTCGTAACCGCCACCTCATGTACTGCATAGTTCCGCTCTCACTCATAGTGATAGCTCTTCTTGCGTATACCTTTGTTTAGATGGATGACGTTGTTGTAGTTTCAAGTATTCGAGACTTGCATGTATCGCTATTTTCGAGATGATGACAAGATGCCACTTTGTGTTGGATGATGATTATGATGAGACTATTTGTATGTATATGCTATGATTACATTTGTGGTCTCGCAGGCATTTGTATGTGTATCATGATGACATTTCTATGTGCTAAAGATTCTTCTATAAAGCCTGTTCAAATACAAAAAAAATATGCCGAAACAAAAACAAAAAAACTACTTAAATTAGCAGTAGCGAGTGTATAAAAGTTAGCAGCAGCGCCGTGATAGCAGTAGCGCGGCAAAGCGCGCTAGAGCTACTAGCAGTAGCGAGCTTCCACTAACTACGTTGCTGCTACACTTGTGTAGCAGTAGCGCCTGTGAGCACGCGCTACTGCTATGTGTTAGCTGTAGCGCCTTATTAGTAGCGCCACTCCCCGCGCTACTGATACACCTACAACCTGCGTTGCTGCTAGCCTTTTCCTTAGTAGTGACTTGTTATTTGTTGCATCATATAGGTTGCTCACCTAGTTGCATATTTAGACAACCTACTTTGATGCAAAGTTTAATTTGGTAAAGAAAAGCTAAAAATTGTTAGTTGCCTATTCACCGCCCTCTAGTCAACTATATCAATCCTTTCAATTGGTATGAGAGCCTCATCTCTTTATTAAGGACTTCGTCGTCCGAAGAGTATGGTTGACACCGTAGAAGGTAGGGAGGAGCACTCCGGTGTGAATCTGAGCTCGTCTACAGGTGATGGGGGAACCGCGGTGTCTCGTGAGGAATTCAATGTGGCTTTGGACACATTGAAAACCTCCATGACCACCGAGGTTGAAAGCATGTTTAATAAATTATTAGAAGGACTTAAACTATCTACCTCGCCGTTGTGGAACCTCCAACTTATGGAGGACCGATTCCCACTGACAAGGTGACGGATGCTAACTCCGACAAGGGGGAAGCTAATAGTGAAAAGGGTCCTTCTACTAGTGGTAGAAATGGCACCGACATCTTTGCCCATGTGGAACCTCCAACTTATGGAGGACCGATTCCCTCTACTACTTTAAATCATGTCGGCCCTCCTCCTGAGATTGTGAAAAATGAGGATTTTGATTCTTGGGTGTATTGCTTCAAGCGTCATTTAAATCATGTGAATACTAATCTTTGGAGAATCATTGAAGAAGGTTTCTATCCACATGACCGAAGCAACTTCACCCCTAGAGAAGCCATGGATAATCAATTCAATGAGAATGCTCTCTTCATCATCCAAGATGCTATTATCCCTGAAGATCTCCCTCATCTTCGACCCTACGCCATGGCCAAAGACGCATGGCATTGCATTGTGTCTCTCTATCGGGGAAGCGCAAGCATTCAACGCTCCAACTATGAAGTAGTGCAAGATGAAGCCGATGAGTTTGCAATGAAAGAAGATGAAGAACCTCGTGAGCTCTTTCGGAGAGTAACCAAACTCGCGGTCTCACTCCGAGATCATGAGAGCGAGGACACGGATGACAATTGGATCAAGCGCAAGTTCCTCAAGGCCATAATGCCCTACAACAAGGCCATGTCCTCCGTCATCCGTCAAAGACCGGACTTCCACTCGATGACCTCAAGTGAAGTGTTGGATGAGTTCGTTGCAATGTGCATCTTGGACAAGACCGCCGACAACGCGGTGCTCCGTTCTCAAAGAACAAAGAAGTCCAATCTTGCCTTGAAGGCCAAGGTCATTGTGGTAGAAGAGGAAGAAGAGGAAGATGAGGAGGGCAATCCCGAGGATACAAAGTATGATTATCATGAGCACATGGCTCTTGCTTCAAGGAAATTTTGGAGCAAGAAGAACTCAAGGCCCAACTTCGACAAGAACAACTCAAGTGGCTTCAAGGGCAAGAAACGAGTAAGAACTTGTTACAACGGTGGCAATGTGAGCCACTTCGTTGCGGATTGTCCTTACGAGAAGCGGGAAGACAATGTTGGAAGCTCATCCGAAAAGACAAAGACAAGTCCTTCCCCAACAAGAACAACTTCACCAAAAAGACTCCTACTCGAGGGTTGGTGGTTCAAGAATAATACCATGAGGATGACGATGATGATGAAGATAGTGAAGCAATGGCCATGGCCTCTGTTGCCATTGCCACAACTCCCCGGATGTCTCTCTTCGATTCACCCAACGAGAACATCACTGCCAAGTGCCTCATGGCCAAAGCCTCTAACAAGGTAACCCCCAACATCAAAACCACCATCATTACTAATCCCTCCTTGACGGATTGCAGTGATGAACATGAGGGGTCTAGTGAGGAAGTAAATGACTTTCAGTCTTTTATGAGTAAGCTCAAGGGCAAATCCAAGAAGCACTTCGTTGCTCTCTTGCAACAACTTGCTGAAGCCAATGACATGATCGAGGCTCATGAAGAAACCATCTCTAAGATGGAAGGCCATAGTCGTGACTATGCCAATGAGATATCGGATCTCTCTAATGCTCTTGAGGAAGAGCGTGGACATCATTTGGCTCTTGAGGAGTCACACGACGATGACCATGCTAAGTTAAAGAAAGATCTTGATCATGCTCTTGTTGTGTCTCGTGTGCTAACTTCTGAGAAGGCTAAACTTGGCGTTGACCATGCTAGACTCAAGGAGGAGTTTGATTTACTCGACAAGGCCCACAAGGTCTTTAAGGGTGCTCATGCTAGCCTCAAGGAGTCTCATGATCAACTCCAAGTCAAGTTAACCAAAGAAAAAAGGCACCTTTCCTCATATGGTATTAATTGGTAATGCAAATGCCACTAACCCATGTTGTGAGCATGTGCATCTTGTGGAGGAGAATGCCAAGTTGAAAGAGCAGCTCGAGAAAGGCCTTGTGACATGCATACAAGGTGAGAAGAACCTCAACGACCTTTTGATCAATCAAAAGGAAGTTGTGGCCAAGGAGGGAGTTGGGTTCACACCCAAGTCCAAGAACAAGAAGAAGAATGACAAGACCAAACGACCTCCCCCTCTTAAGCAAGCTTTTGTGAAGGAGGGAGAGGGTGCTCCTAAGAAGAAGAAGAACAATGTGAAGGGTGGTAATGTCAAAAAGGGCAAAGCCACCTCTTCCAACAAAGCCGGTGACTTTAACCCTTCTTATGTGTTGTGCCGTGCTAGTGATGGGCATGTTTATGCTAAATTTCTTGGTTCTCCTTATGAGTACATTGAATGGTCTATTTGGGTTCCTAAGACCCTTGTTACTATCAAAGGACCCTTACCAAATGGGTACCTAAAACCAAGCATTGATCTCTTGTAGGTGTTTGCTTCCGGTGGGGGATCATGGTTTGTCGATAGTGGAGCAACAAATCATATGACCGGGAGCAAGGACTTGGTGGTGGACGTGCACAAGATCCCATCTATGCCCACCAATGTCGAGTGGGGTGATGCCTCGTCTTCTAAGGTATTGGGTCTTGGCAAGGTTGTAATTTCTCATGATCTAACGATCGAGAAAGTCATGCTTGTTGAGTCCCTTGCGTACAATCTACTTTCCGTTCGTAAACTTGCACTCATGGGCTTTGCCACATTCTTTGATATTGATATCGTGGCCCTCTTGTGGAGCAAGACTCTTAAAGTAGCCTTTGTAGGGCATGTTGAGAATGGTCTCTATGTGATTAACTTTTTGGAGCGACCCACTAAGACCGCGACATGCCTAATGGCTAAAGTTGATGTGGGATGGCTTTGGCATCACCGTTTAGCCCACGTAAATATGAGATCTTTGCAAAGTCTTCTCAAGGGGGACCATGCCCGTGGACTAACAAATGTTAGTTTTGCCAAAGATCGTGCTTGCAGTGCCTGTATCGAAGGAAAGCTTCATGAAAAGGCTCACCCTCCCACGACTATCATCTACTCGAAGAGACCCTTGGAGCTCCTTCACATGGATATCTTTGGGCCTCCATCCTTTGATAGTCTTGGGGGTAGAAAGTATTGCTTGGTGATTGTGGATGATTATTCAAGGTATACTTGGGCATTTTTCTTCAAGAGGAAGAGTGAGACTCAAAAAACTGTCATCGACTTTGCAAATGAAGCTCAACGTCAACATGATGCAAAGATCTTGACAATAAGAAGTGACAACGGCACCGAGTTCAAGAACTACACCTTGGATGAGTTTCTTAGTGATGAGGGGATCAGACATCAATATGCTGCACCATATACCCCTCAACAAAATGGTGTCGCGGAGAGGAAGAACCGGACATTGATGGATGCGGCAAGGATCATTATGGCGGAGTTCAAGTCCCCATACAACTTTTGGGCTGAAGCAATCAACACAACATGTCATGCATCCAATCGGCTCTATCTCCGCAAAGGCTTGAACAAGACTCCTTATGAAATACTTACTAGTAATAAGCCCAACCTCAAGTACTTCCGGGTGTTCGGGTGTAAGTGTTTCATTCTCAAGAAAGGTGTTCGTTTGTCTAAATTTGAGGCTAGAGCTTATGAGGGCATATTTGTCGGTTATGCTACAAACTCTCATGCTTACCGTGTCCTCAACAAGTCTACCGGACTCATTGAGGAGACATGTAACGTGGAGTTTGACGAAAATAACGGCTCCCAAGTGGAGCAAAGTGGTACTTGTGATGTAGGTGATGAAATTACTCCCCAAGCCATAAGAAGAATGGGTGTGGGTCATATCCTACCCATTGAGGAACCCCTTGTGGCCGAAGGAGAAGGACAATGCTCCACTCAAGTGGAGCCATCACCAACCCAAGACCCACACGCTTTCGAAGAACAAAGTGAAGGCCCTCAACCTCTTGAACAATACCAAGGACAAGCTCAACCTCAAGATGGTGGTGAACCAACAAATGGTGCCCAAGGTCAAGTTCTTCCCCTCGAGCAAGTTCAAGATCAAGAGCAAGCTCGAGATCTTGAACAAGCTCAAGACGGCGCTCAAGATATTCAAGTTAACCCTCGTCCTTCCACATCTGAGGAGGAATTAGAGCATCGTGTCGTGAAGATTGCTTCCAAGCTCACCACCCAAGGTCATCTCATGGAGAATGTGGTTGGAAGCCTAAGAAATGGGGTAAGCACTTGTAGACAATTAGCAAACTATTGCGAACATCACGTGTTTGTCTCTTGTGTTGAACCCCAAAAGGTCTATGAGGCGCTCGAAGATTCGGATTGGCTCAATGCCATGCATGAAGAACTCAACAACTTCGAGTACAACAAGGTGTGGAGATTGGTGCCAAGGCCATCGGGGAACCACAATGTCATCGGAACCAAGTGGATATTCAAGAACAAGCAAGGTGCTCATGGGAACATCGTTCGCAACAAGGCAAGATTGGTAGCACAAGGCTACTCACAAGTCGAGGGTATAGACTACGGTGAAACCTTTGCTCCCATTGCTCGCCTTGAATCCATTCGTTTGTTGATTGCTTATGCTTCCCATCACAACTTTAAGTTACAACAAATGGATGTGAAGAGTGTTTTTCTTAATGGTTCTATTAATGAGTTGGTTTATGTCAAGCAACCCCCGGGTTCGAGGATCCCTACTTCCCAGATCATGTGTATCAACTCGATAAGGCACTCTATGGCCTTAAGCAAGCCCCGCGTGCGTGGTATGACCACCTTACCGAGTTGTTGCAAGATCGTGGATTTGAGGTTGGGCAAATTGATCCCACTCTTTTTACTAAGAAGGTCAATGGGGAGTTGTTTGTATGCCAACTATATGTTGATGATATTATCTTTGGTTCCCCTAACAAAGCTTTCAATGAGGAGTTTGCCGCTCTCATGACCTCTAAGTTCAAGATGTCTTCAGTGGGTGAGTTGAAGTTCTTCCTTGGTTTCGATATCAAGCAAAGAAGAGAAGGTACCTTCATCAACCAAGCCAAATACACTCAAGACATGCTAAAAAGATTCAAGCTAAGCGATGTCAAGCCGGCTTCTACTCCAATGCCCACCAAGTGCCAACTTGACATTGATCCCAATGGTAAAGGGGTGGATCAAAAGGTATATTGTTCCATGATTGGCTCCTTGCTTTACCTTTGTGCATCTAGAACGGATATCATGTTGAGTGTGGGAATTTGTGCACGGTTTCAAGCCTCACCGAAGGAAAGCCACTTTGTGGCAGTCAAGCGAATCTTCCAATATTTGGCTCATACTCCAAACTTTGGCTTATGGTACGCAAGAGGAGCAAACTTCAAGCTAGAAGGATATACGGATTCCGATTGGGCGGGAGATAAAGTAGATAGGAAGTCCACTTCCGGAGGGTGCCAATTTCTTGGTTGCTCTTTGGTGAGTTGGTCTTCCAAGAAGCAAAGTTGTGTGTCTCTCTCGTCCACCGAAGCGGAATATGTGGCGGCCGATAGTTGTTGTGCACAACTCTTATGGATGAGGCAAACTTTAAAGGATTACGGTGTCATTTGTGACAAAGTGCCTCTTTGGTGTGACAATGAAAGTGCCATCAAGATTTTGTTGGGGAACGTAGTAATTTCAAAAAAACATTCCTACACACACGCAAGATCATGGTGATGCATAGCAACGAGAGGGTAGAGTGATGTCCATGTACCCTCGTAGACCGTAAGCGGAAGCGTTATGACAACGCGGTTGATGTAGTCGTACGTCTTCATGATCCGACCGATCCAAGTACCAAACGTACGGCACCTCTGAGTTCAGCACACGTTCAGCTCGATGACGATCCCCGAACTCCAATCCAGCAAAGTGTCGGGGATGAGTTCCATCAGCACGACGGCGTGGTGACGATGATGATGTTCTACCGACGCAGGGCTTCGCCTAAACTCCGCGACGATATGACCGAGGTGGAATATGGTGGAGGGGGGCACCGCACACGGCTAAGGAACAATCACGTAGATCAACTTGTGTGTTCTAGGGTGCCCCCCTGCCCCCATATATAAAGGAGGGAGGGGGGAGGTGCGGCTGCCCCCTTAGGGGTGCGCCTGGAGGAGTCCTACTCCCATCGAGAGTAGGACTCCCCCCTCTTGCCTTGGTGGAGAAGGAAAGGGGGGAGGGGAAAGAGGAAAGGGGGGCGCCGCCCCCCTTCCTTGTCCTATTCGGACTAGGGGGGGAGGGGCGCGCGACCTGCCCTGGCCGGCCCTCCTCTTCTCCCTCATGGACCACTAAGGCCCATTAACCCTCGGGAGGGTACTGGTAACCCCCCGGTGTTCCGGTAAAATCCCGATTTCACTCGGAACCATTTCGATATCCAAATATAGGCTTACAATATATCAATCTTTATGTCTCGACCATTTCAAGACTCCTCGTCATGTCTGTGATCACATCCGGGACTCCGAACAACCTTCGGTACATCAAAACTTATAAACTCATAATAAAACTGTCATCGTAACGTTAAGCGTGCGGACCCTACGGGTTCGAGAACTATGTAGACATGACCTAGAACTATTCTCGGTCAATAACCAATAGTGGAACCTGGATGCTCATATTGGCTCCTACATATTCTGCGAAGATCTTTATCGGTCAAACCGCATAACAACATACGTTGTTCCCTTTGTCATCGGTATGTTACTTGCCCGAGATTCGATCATCGGTATCCAATACCTAGTTCAATCTCATTACTGGCAAGTCTCTTTACTCGTTACGTAATGCATCATTCCATAACTAACTCATTAGCTACATTGCTTGCAAGGCTTATAGTGATGTGCACTACCGAGAGGGCCCAGAGACACCCGTAGTACTCCTTTATAATCACCCAGTTACGTTGTGACTTTTGGTAGCACCCAAAGTGTTCCTCCGGTAAATGGGAGTTGCATAATCTCATAGTTACAGGAACATGTATAAGTCATGAAGAAAGCAATATCAATATACTAAACGATCAAGTTCTAGGCTAACGGAATGGGTCATGTCAATCACATCATTCTCCTAATGATGTGATCCCATTAATCAAATGACAACACATGTCTATGGTTAGGAAACATAACCATCTTTGATTAATGAGCTAGTCAAGTAGAGGCATACTAGTGACTATATGTTTGTCTATGTATTCACACATGTATCATGTTTCCGGTTAATACAATTCTAGCATGAATAATAAACATTTATCATGATATAAGGAAATAAATAATAACTTTATTATTGCCTCTAGGGCCTATTTCCTTCAGTCTCCCACTTGCACTAGAGTCAATAATCTAGTTCACATCATCATGTGATTTAACACCAATATTCATATCTGTATATGATTAACACCCATAGTTCACATCGTCATGTGACCAACAGCCAAAGGGTTTACTAGAGTCAACAATCTAGTTCACATTGCTATGTGATTAACACCCAAAGAGTACTAAGGTATGATCATGTTTTGCTCATGAGAGAAGTTTAGTCAATAGGTCTGTCACATACAGAGCCGTATGGATTTTGCAAATATTCTATGTCTACAATGCTCTGCACGGAGCTACTCTAGCTAATTGCTCCCACTTTCAATATGTATCTAGATTGCGACTTAGAGTCTTCTGGATCAGTGAAAAAGTTTGCACCGATGTAACTTTTACGACGAACTCTTTTATCACCTCCATAATCGAGAAACATCTCCTTAGTCCTCACTAAGGATATTCTTGACCACTGTCCAGTGATCTACTATTAGCTCAAAATTGTATTCCTTTGCCAAACTCAAAGCTAGGTATACAATAAGTCTGGTTCACAGCATAGAATACTTTATAGAACCTATGACTGAGGCATAGGGAATGACTTTTCATTCTCTTTCTATTTTCTGCTATGGCCGGGTCTTGAGTCTTACTCAATTTCACACCTTGCAACACAGGCAAGAACTCCTTCTTTGACTGTTCCATTTTGAACTACTTCAAAATCTTATCAAGGTATGTACTCATTGAAAAAATCTTATCAAGCATCTTGATCTATCTATATAGATCTTGATGCTCAATGTGTAAGCAGCTTCACCGAGGTCTTTCTTTGAAAAACTCCTTTCAAACACTCCTTTATGCTTTCCAGAAAATTCTACATCATTTCCAATTAATAATATGTCATTCACATATACTTATCAGAAAGGCTGTAGTGCTCCCACTCACTTTCTTGTAAATACAGGCCTTTCCAAAAGTCTGTATAAAACCATATGCTTTGATCAACTCATCAAAGCGTATATTCCAACTCCGAGGTGCTTGCACCAGTCCATTGATGGATCGCTGGAGCTTGCAAATTTTGTTAGCACCTTTAGGATTAACAAAACCTTCTGGTTGCATCATATACAACTCTTCTTTAAAAAATCCATTAAGGAATGCAGTTTTGACATCCATTTGCTAGATTTCATAAAATGTGGCATTTACTAACATGATTCGGACAGACTTAAGCATCGATATGAGTGAGAAAATCTCATCATATTCAACACCTTGAACTTGTCGAAAACCTTTCGCAACAAGTCGAGCTTAGTAGATAGTAACACTGCTATCAGTGTCCGTATTCCTCTTGAAGATCCATTTATTTAACATGGCTTGCTGATCATCGAGCAAGTCAATCAAAGTCCATACTTTGTTCTCATACATGGATCATATCTCAGATTTTATGGCCTCAAGCCATTTCGCGGAATCTGGGCTCATCATCGCTTCCTCATAGTTCATAGGTTCATCATGGTCTAGTAACATGACTTCCAGAACATGATTATCATACCACTCTGGTGCGGATCTTACTCTGGAAGACCTACGAGGTTTGGTAGCAACTTGATCTGAAGTTTCATGATCATCATCATTAACTTCCTCACTAATTGGTGTAGGAATCACTGAAACTGATTTCTGTGATGAACTACTTTCCAATAAGGGAGAAGGTACAATTACCTCATCAAGTTCTACTTTCCTCCCACTCACTTCTTTCGAGAGAAACTTCTTCTCTAGAAAGGATCCATCTTAGCAACGAATAACTTGCCTTCGGATCTGTGATAGAAGGTGTACCCAATGGTTACCTTTGGGTATTCTATGAAGATGCACTTCTCCGATTTGGGTTCGAGCTTATCAGGTTGAAACTTTTTCACATAAGCATCACAGCCCCAAAAATTTAAGAAACGACAACTTTGGTTTCTTGCCAAACCATAGTTCATAAGGCATCGTCTCAACGGATTTTGATGGTGCCCTTTTAAAGTGAATGCAACTGTCTCTAATGCATAACCCCAAAACGATAGTGGTAAATCAGTAAGATACATCATAGATCGCACCATATCCAATAAAGTGCGGTTATGACGTTCAGACACACCATTACGCTGTGGTGTTCCATGTGGCATGAGCTGTGAAACTATTCCACATTGTTTTATATGAAGGCCAAACTCATAACTCAAATATTCTCCTCCACGATCAGATCGTAGAAACTTTATTTTCTTGTTACGATGATTCTCCACTTCACTCTGAAATTCTTTGAACTTTTCAAATGTTTCAGACTTGTGTTTCATTAAGTAGATATACTCATATCTTCTCAATTCATCTTGTGAAGGTCAGAAAATAACGATACCCGCCACGAGCATCAACACTCATTGGACCGTATACATCGGTATGTATTATTTCCATCAAGTCAGTAGCTCGTTCCATTGTTCCGGAGAACGGAGTTATAGTCATCTTGCCTAAAAGGCACGGTTCGCAAGCATCAAATGATTCATAACCAAATAATTCCGAAATCCATCTTTATGGAGTTTCTTCATGCGCTTTACACCGATATGACCCAAACGGCAGTACCACAAATAAGTTGCACTATCATTATCAACTTTGCATCTTTTGGCATTAATATTATGAATATATGTATCACTACGATCGAGATCCAACAAACTATTTTCATTGGGTGTATGACCATTAAAGGTTTTATTCATGTAAACAGAACAACAATTATTCTCTGACTTTAAATGAATAACCGTATTGCAATAAACATGATCAAATCATATTCATGCTCAATGCAAACGCCAAATAACATTTATTTAGGTTCAGCACTAATCCCGAAAGTATAGGGAGTGTGCGATGATGATCATATCAATCTTGGAACCACTTCCAACACACAAGTCACTTCACCCTCAACTAGTTTCTGTTTATTCTGTAACTCCTGTTTCGAGTTACTAATCTTAGCAACCGAACAAGTATCAAATACTCAGGGGTTACTATAAACACTAGTAAGGTACACATCAATAACCTGTATATCAAATATACCCTTGTTCAGTTTGCCATCCTTCTTATCCACCAAATATTCAGGGCATTTCCGCTTCTATTGACCATTTCCTTTGCAGTATAATCACTCAATTTCAGGCTTTGGTCCAGCTTTGGGCTTCATCGTGGGAGTGACAACTTGCTTGTCATTCTACTTGAAGTTCCCTTTCTTTTCCTTTGCCCTTTTCTTGAAACTAGTGGTCTTCTCAATCATCAACACTTGATGCTCTTTTCTTGATTTCCACCTTCGTCGATTTCAGCATCACGAAGAGCTCGGGAATCGTTTTCGTCATCCCTTGCATTATAGTTCATCACGAAGTTCCAGTAACTTGGTGATGGTGACTAGAGAACTCTGCCAATCACTATCTTATCTGGAAGATTAACTCCCACTTGATTCAAGCGATTGTAGTACTCAGACAATCTAAGTACTTGCTCACTAGTTGAGCAATTCTCCTCCATCTTTTAGGCGAAGTATTTGTCAAAGCTCTCATACCTCTTGACACGGGCATGAGTCTGAAATACCAATTTCATCTCTTGAAACATCTTATATGTTCCATGACATTTCAAAAACGTTTTTGTAGTCCCGGTTCTAAGCCATAAAGCATGGTGCACAAAACTATCAAGTAGTCATCATATTGAGCTAGCCAAACGTTCATAACGTCTGCACCTGCTCATGCAATAGGTCTGTCACCTAGCGGTGCATCAAGGACATAATTCTTCTGTGCAGCAATGAGGATAAACCTCAGATCACGGACCAAGTCCGCATCATTGCTACTAACATCTTTTCAACTTAGTTTTTCTCTAGGAACACATATAAAAACATAGGGAAGCAAAAACATAGGGAAGCAACAACGCGAGCTATTGATCCACAACATAATTTGCAAAATACTACCAGGACTAAGTTCATGATAAATTAAAGTTCAATTAATCATATTACTTAAGAACTCCCACTTAGACAAACATCTCTCTAGTCATCTAAGTGATCACGTGATCCAAATCAACTAAACCATGTCCGATCATCACGTGAGATGGAGTAGTTTTCAATGGTGAACATCAATATGTTGATCATATCTACTATATGATTCACGCTCGACCTTTCGGTCTCCGTGTTCCGAGGCCATATCTGTTATATGCTAGGCTCGTCAAGTTTAACCTGAGTATTCCGCGTGTGCAACTGTTTTGCACCCATTGTATTTGAACATAGAGCCTATCACACCCGATCATCACGTGGTGTCTCAGCACGAAGAACTTTCGCAACGGTGCATACTCAGGGAGAACACTTCTTGATAATTTTAGTGAGAGATCATCTTAAAATGCTACCGTCAATCAAAGCAAGATAAGATGCATAAAGGATAAACATCACATGCAATCAATATAAGTGATATGATATGGCCATCATCATCTTGTGCTTGTGATCTCCATCTCCGAGGCACCGTCGTGATCACCATCGTCACCGGCGCGATACCTTGATCTCCATCGTAGCATCATTGTCATCTCGCTAATCTTATGCTTCTATGACTATCGCTACCGTTTAGTGATAAAGTAAAGCATTACGGGGCGATTGCATTGCATACAATAAAGCGACAACCATATGGCTCCTGCCAGTTGCCGATAACTCTGTTATGAAACATGAT
The DNA here is from genome assembly GCF_018294505.1 of Triticum aestivum. NCBI lineage: Eukaryota > Viridiplantae > Streptophyta > Magnoliopsida > Poales > Poaceae > Triticum > Triticum aestivum. The sequence goes on from NC_057804.1 coordinate 673,705,337, forward strand.
CATCTCATACAATAAAATTTAGCATCATGTCTTGACCATATCACATCACAACATGCCCTGCAAAAACAAGTTAGACGTCCTCTACTTTGTTGTTGCAAGTTTTACGTGGCTGCTACGGGCTTAGCAAGAACCGTTCTTACCTATGCATCAAAACCACAATGATAGTTTGTCAAGTTGGTGTTGTTTTAACATTCGCAAGGACCGGGCGTAACCACACTCGGTTCAACTAAAGTTGGAGAAACTTACACCCGCCAGCCACCTATGTGCAAAGCACGTCGGTAGAACCAGTCACGCGTAAGCGTACGCGTAATGTCGGTCCGGGCCGCTTCATCCAACAATACCGCCGAACCAAAGTATGACATGCTGGTAAGCAGTATGACTTATATCGTCCACAACCCACTTGTGTTCTACTCGTGCATATAACATCTACGCATAAAACCTAGGCTCTGATGCCACTGTTGGGGAACGTAGTAATTTCAAAAAAAAATCCTACGCACATGAAAGATCATGGTGATGCATAGCAACGAGAGGGGAGAGTGATGTCCACGTACCCTCATAGACCGTAAGCGGAAGCGTTATGACAATGCGGTTGATGTAGTCGTACGTCTTCACGATCTGACCGATCCAACTACCGAACGTACGGCACCTCCGAGTTCAGCACACGTTCAGCTCGATGATGATCCCCGGACTTCGATCCAGCAAAGTGTCGGTTATGAGTTCCGTCAGCACGACAGCATGGTGACGATGATGATGTTCTACCGGCGCAGGGCTTCGCCTAAACTCTGCGACGATATGACCGAGGTGGAATATGGTGGAGGGGGGCACCGCACATGGCTAAGGAACGATCACGTAGATCAACTTCTGTGTTCTAGGGTGCCCCCTGCCCCCGTATATAAAGGAGGGAGGGGGGAGGTGCGGCCGGCCCCCTAGGGGTGCGCCTGGAGGAGTCCTACTCCCATCGGGAGTAGGACTCCCCCCTCTTGCCTTGGTGGAGAAGGAAAGGGGGGAGGGGAAAGAGGAAAGGGGGGCGCCGCCCCCTCCTTCCTTGTACTATTCGGACTAGGGGGGAGAGGGCACGCGGCCTGCCCTGGCCGGCCCTCCTCTTCTCCCTCATGGCCCACTAAGGCCCATTAACCCCCGGGAGGGTTCCGGTAACCCCCCGGTGTTCCTTTGGGTGTAGGCATGGACATAGGGGGAGTGTTGTTCTCTCAATGAACTCTCCCTCCCCCCATTATGCATAAATTGATCAACTCTTTCACATTAGCCATCTTTGATGGCACGTGTGCTTCAAAGACGAGTTTTGGTCATGGGCCCAAGGATAATTCTTCGCGGTGCCATACCAATCAACTCAAACATAGGTGGCTCCGGCCACCGCCCTCTCCTTGGAGAGGTTGTGTCTCGCTTGTTTGCTCGTTGGTGTGTGTGTTCTCTTGAAGGTTCCGTGCAAAGTCGTTTTCTCCTGTGTTTGAAACTGCATTTTCTTGGGTTCACGGTGCTACCGTGGTCTTCCATGGTAATACCGCAAGGACACAATACTATCGCAACCAGCACGGCAATAATTTTTTACTGTCGCTGGTGGAGCAGTACTACCGCCCATGGCACGGTACTTCCGCCCTGGCGGTACTACCGCAATGATGCACGGTACTACCATGGAGTAGCGAGCGGGTGGGGGTTAAGAGCGGGAAGGGGGAGTTCCAACTCCCCATACCCATTCACTCTTTCTTCCCACGCTGCCTCTCTCTCTCTCTTGACCACGAACGACACCGGAGAACCTCGCCAGATCTCCGTCTCCGGCTGCTCTCCTCGGGTTCCAACCGGTGGGATCGTTCCCCACCACTTCCTCTTGCCATGGAACAAGGTTTCCCCCCAAATCCCTCTCCTTTTGGTTTGTTCCTTTGCTTCTAGGTTTTTGGGGAGATGCTAGTTGTTCTTGAGATTTTAGGCTAAATCTTTGCAAGAGTAGGATGTAGGAGAGTAGTAATGCATAGAGATAGTACATGATCTATTGCCCCGTGGTAGACTTGATCAACCGTAGTACCGCTTTGTTGTCATGGCTGTACTCAGATCCACGTGCAGTTTCGGATCTGAAACCGTGCGGTACTACCGCACCCCCAGCGCGGTACTACCGCTCTGCGGTACTACCACACCTCCAGCATGGTACTACCGTGCTCGCGGTACTATCGTGCCTTGGAGCGGCACTAATTTTTTAGTTCCGCGCGACCAAGCAGTGACACTGTTGTTGTCAAATCTATCATGTGGCAATTATCAAGTGCGAGTTCTACTTGTTTCACTGCTTTGTTGTGTTCTTTGCACTGATCCTTCTCGCGTTTCTTGCGTGTTTGCTTTGTGGTGTGTGGCTCAGGTGCTCCTGCTCGCCGTTCCAGTCCAAGCCGTGACACGGGCTCCAAGCATCTGTGCAATCAAGATGATGCTCCTAAGGGCTCCAGTGCCCCCCAACGCAGGACCATGACCACCGCCTCAAAGGACAAGGAACCCATCATGGGTATGGATGAGATATCACTTGCTGAATTCATCACTCGAAGGAAGATCAATCCTTATGTGAATCCTCGTGCCAACATTCGAGGGAATGAGCTGTTCTAGACTAAGCAGCAGAATCTCATTTATCTGGATGTGACCAAGGCCAAGCGAAACATCTACGTGGATGTGCAATGGATCGACATGCATCATATGAGGGAAGAGAAGCACCGAGAATACTTTGGTGAGGCTCTGGATCTCGTGGAGCAGTTTGGCATTAAGCATATCATCTCTTTTCACAAAGACTATGATCCAGAGATTGTGGCTCAGTTCTTTGCCTCGGTGTACTTTCATCCTAATGAGGACCGGTCGATGACTTGGATGACCAATGGTCGGCAGCTGACAGCTACATGGAAGGAGTTCATGACTTTGCTTGGTGTTCAGGATGAGGGGCTCGCCACACCCCAAGGTGTTCCTCCTCATGCCAATCCCGAGTCAGCCAACAAGAATAAGCTTCAGCCCTTCCTTGTTGAGAAGAAGCTCTCCAGTGGCAAGTCATCTTTGGTGCTCAACTCCTTCTTGGACATCATGTACCGGATCTTCCGCAACTCCCTCTTCCCGCGCATTGGTGACAAGGACATGGTGCATGCTTACCTTGTGGACATGCTGCTCCAGTGTGAGGAAGCGCGCAACTCTTAGACACTACCACTTGATATCTCACATATCATGTGGTGTGAGCTTCAGTTTGCGGTCTTCAACCGCAAGATCTCCATCTATGGACCTTATCTGTTTCAGTTGATCTCAGCTACTAGGGAGAAGCTCTACCCTCAGGATGACTTTGAGGCCCCTGATTGGATTCGACATGAGTCCATCCGGCTCCGTGTCAAGACTCGGTGGGCTAACACCACTTCTCGTGCTGAGGCAGTGGCTGCCATGGATGTGGATGCAGATGAAGATGAGGAGGAGTCAGCAGACGAGGACAGCTCTGAGGGTTTCATCCCTCCAACCTCTGAGCCATCTTGGTCTAAGAGGCTGAAGAACAAGATGAAGACCTTATTCTGCATGCAGGCAAAGGGGCAGTACAAGAATCACGTTGCCTCCAAGGAGAGTCGCCGCCGCGTCAAGAAGATTATGAGCCTTTTTGGAGAGGACGTTTCTGGCGGCTCTGAGGACCGCATCACTCCAGAGGCTGAGTGGATCGCAAAACAAGGCTACAAGTGGACTGATTCTAAGGAGGACGACAAGGAGACCATTCCCGCCGCCGAGTCTGAGGAGGAGCGTGTGTCTGATTTCTCCGCTTGATCCACCACTTGTGTTGTAAGTGTCCTCTCTGCCTTTTTGGCGTCTCGATGCCAAAGGGGGAGAGAGTGTAGGGATTTGCGAGTCTTGTGTCGAGCGTGTGTTTGCTTTGCTCGTGTTTGTCTTGTTGAACCTTGCTTGCTTTGGTTTAGTTTGCTTGTGAGACTTGGTCTATCATATGGTGTAAGACATATGCACTCTATCATACCTTGTTACCTTATAGAGTTTATGTTATATTGTGCTATTTATGTTATGCTCATATTTACTATCTTGTTTAGTGTTGTTAGCCTTATTGTTGCAAGATATGCGTTGTCTCTAAAATATAGGGGGAGTGTTGATCCTAGTATACGTGTCGTGTAGTCCAAAGCACCTATCTATATAGCACGCATCTAGGGGGAGCTCATCTATATTTTAGAGGTGTGGGGTTTGCTAATGTGCTATATTCTTTCCTTTTGTGCAATTCCCGTATTGTCATCAATCCACCAAAAAGGGGGAGATTGTAAGGGCATATTTATCCCTAAGGTGTTTTGGTGATTGATGACAATGCTTTTGTGGACTAATCGTGTGCCTTGAGTATTTCAGTCGCTTCATCACTAGGCACAAGACGGTTTGGTACCCCTCGAAGACTTTTGAAGACAGCGGTGTTCTGTGTCTCTTTTGGTGGATTTGAGTCGTAGGATAGCCGTACTATTAAGAGGGGTCCCCGTTGGAAAGTTTTGGGTGGAATCATCACGTACGCATGTACTCCTTTTGCACCGCCTTTCCATTTGCGCTTTGGAGCATCCTCCGTTATCTTCATGTTTATGCAAAAAGAAGGATTCCTAGTGTTGCTTTTCTAAGGCATGCGGTAGTACTGCTCCTTGGAGCGGTAGTACCGCAAGCCCTTGCGGTAGTACCATAGGCGCACACGGTAGTATCACTCCTAAGGAGCTGTAGTACCGTGGCCTCTGACCAGACTCAGCCTCTAGTGTGGCTGTAGGGGTGGATGTAATTTTTTACATCCGTTCCCTACGCGGTAGTACCGCCCCTTGTGCGCGGTAGTACCGTGAGGCCTGGTCAAGCACAACAACACGAGCAGAAGTAGGGGCGGATGTACTTTTTTACATCCGCTCCCTACGCGGTAGTACTGCATGCCAGGCGTGGTAGTACCGTGTCGGATTTTTGCACGATCTGAGTTTCAGCGGAAGTAGGCACGGATGTATTTTTATTCATCCGCGCCCTTCCCAGGCTAGTCCATTCCAGCCATGCGGTAGTACCGCAAGGTGGAGCGGCGGTACCGCGCCAGCGGAAGTACCACTCTCAGCCATTGCTGCTCTGGCCTGGACTAGTGCCTGTCGTAGTAGCGGTAGTACCACGGTCCACTGATAACCCACAAGTGTAGGGGATCGCAACAGCTTTATAGGGTGAAGTACAACCCAAATTTATTGATTCGACACAAGGGGAGCCAAAGAATATTCTTGAGTATTAGCAGTTGAGTTGTCAATTCAACCACACCTGGATAACTTAGTATCTGCAACAAGGTATTTAGTAGCAAAGTAGTATGATAATAATGGTAACAGTAGCAAAAGTAAAGATAAATGTTTTTGGGTTTTTGTAGCAGTTGTAATAGTAGCAACAGAAAAGTAAATAAGCGGAGAACAATATATGAAAAGCTCGTAGGCAATGGATCAGTGATGGATAATTATGCCGGATGCAATTCCTCATGCAATAGTTATAACATAGGGTGATATAGACCTAGGTCCAATTCATCAATGTAATGTAGGCATGTATTCCGTAAATAGTCATACGTGCTTATGGAAAAGAACTTGCATGACATCTTTTGTCCTACCCTCCCGTTGCAGCGGGGTCCTTACAGAAACTAAGGGATATTAAGGTCTCCTTTTAATAGAGAACCGGAACAAAGCATTAACACATAGTGAATACATGAACTCCTCAAACTACGGTCATCACCGAGAAGTATCCCGATTATTGTCACTTCGGGGTTGTCGGATCATAACACATAATAGGTGACTATAGACTTGCAAGATAGGATCAAGAACACACATATATTCATGAAAACATAATAGGTTCAGATCTGAAATCATGGCACTCGGGCCCTAGTGACAAGCATTAAGCATAGCAAAGTCATAGCAATATCAATCTCAGAACATAGTGGATACTAGGGATCAAACCCTAACAAAACTAACTTGATTACATGCTAAATCTCATCCAACCCATCACCGTCCAGCAAGCCTACGATGGAATTACTCACACACGGCGGTGAGCATCATGAAATTGGTGATGGAGGATGGTTGATGATGACGACGACGATGAATCCCCCTCTCCGGAGCCCCGAACGGACTCCAGATCAGCCCTCCCGAGAGAGATTAGGGCTTGGCGGCGGCTCCGTGTCGTAAAACGCGATGAAACTTTCTCTCTGTTTTTTTGTCCCCGAGACGGAATATATGGAGTTGGAGTGGACGTCGGTGGAGGTCCAGGGGGCCCATGAGATAGGAGGCGGCGCCCTAGGGGGGGGGAGCGCGCCCCCCTGTCTCGTGGACAGGCTGTGGGCCCCCTGGCATTAATTCTTTCGCCAAAAATTCTTATTAATTCCAAAAAGTGCCTCCGTGGATTTCCAGGACATTCCGAGAACTTCTCTTTTCTACACATAAAACTACATCATGGTAGTTCTGCTGAAAACAGCGTCAGTCCGGGTTAGTTTCATTCAAATCATGTAAGTCAGGGTCCAAAACAAGGGCAAAAGTGTTTGGAAAAGTAGATACGTTGGAGACGTATCAACTCCCCCAAGCTTAAACCTTTGCTTGTCCTCAAGCAATTCAGTTGATAAACTGAAAGTGATAAAGAAAAACTTTTACAAACTCTGTTTGCTCTTGTTGTTGTAAAATGAAAAGCCAACATTCAAGTTTTAGCAAATATTACGAACTAACCATACTTACAATAACACATAGGTCTCATAATTACTCACATCAATAGCATAACCAGCTAGCGAGCCATAATAATAAAACTCGGATGACAACACTTCCTCAAAATAATCATAACATGATATAACAAAATGGTATCTCGCTAGCCCTTTCTGAGACCGCAAAACATAAATGCAGAGCACCTTTAAAGATCAAGGACTGACTAAACATCGTAATTCATGGTAAAAGAGATCCAATCAAGTCATACCCAATATAAACCAGTAATAATGAATGCAAATGACAGTGTGCTCTCCAGCGGGTGCTTTTAATAAGAAGGATGATGACTCAACATAAAAGTAAATAGATAGGCCCTTCGTAGAGGGAAGCAGGGATTTGTAGAGGTGCCAGAGCTCGATTTTAAAATAGAGATTGAATAACATTTTGGGCGGCATAATTTTGCTGTCAACGCAACATCTATGAGATGGCTGTATCTTCCATACTAAATGCATTATAGGCAGTTCCCAAACAGAATGGTAAAGGTTTATACCCCCCCAACCACCAACAAGCATCAATCCATGGCTTGCTCGAAACAACGAGTGCCTCCAACATACAACAACCCTGGCGGAGTTTTGTTTAATTATTTTGATTTGCTTTGATCTTTTTGGATCATGGGACTAGGCACATACACATTTACTTGGAATGGCAGGTAGATACCGCATATAGGTAGGTATAGTGGACTCATATGGAACAACTTTGGGGTTTAAGGAGTTTGGATGCACAAGCAGTATTCCCGTTAGTACAGGTGAAGGCTAGCAAAAGACTGGGAAGCGACCAACTGAGAGAGCGACAACAGTCGTAAACATGCATTAAAATTAATTCACACCGAGTACAAGCATGAGTAGGATATAATCCACCATGAACATAAATATCATGAAGGCTATGTTGATTTGATTCAACTACATGCGTGAACATGTGCCAAGTCGAGTCACTCAATTCATTCAAAGGAGGATACCATCCCATCATATCACATCATAATCATTCTAATAGCATGTTGGCACGCAAGGTAAACCATTATAACTCATAGCTAATCAAGCATGGCACAAGTAACTATAATCTCTAAATGTCATTGCAAATATGTTTACTTCATAATAGCTGACTCAGGAATGATGAACTCATCATATTTACAAAAACAAGAGAGGTCGAGTTCATACCGGCTTTTCTCATCCCAATAAGTCCATCATATATCGTCATTATTGCCTTTCACTTGCATGACCGAAAAATGTGTATAATAATAAGAGTGCACATGCATTGGACTAAGCTAAAATCTGCAAGCATTCAACTCAAAAGAGAAGACAAGATAATATGGGCTCTAAGTTAAATAAACAATCATGCATATGAGAGCCACTAAACATTTTCAATATGGTCTTCTCGACCCCCAAAGGAAAGAAAAGAAAATAAAACTATTTACATGGGAAATCTCCCAACAAGAAAGAAGAAGAACTAGAAATCTTTTTGGGTTTTCATTTTAATCCTACTACAAGCAAGGAAATTAAACTAACTAATTTTTTTGTTTTTCTTTAGGTTTATCAAACACACAAGAAGAAAACTAGAAAAAGAAATTTAAACTAGCATGGATAATACAATGAAAGAGTATAAGCACCGACGACTAGTGTGTGAACATGAATGTAAAGTCGGTGAGAAATATGTACTCCCCCAAGCTTAGGCTTTTGGCCTAAGTTGGTTTAATACCAAGGACCGCCGCTACTCTCCCCGGTGTACTGGGAGGTGTAATCAGGATACCACTGGCTGGTCATCTCCAGATCCCACTGGACAAATGATGCACGATAAGGGTCCAGCTCAGGTTCCGGTTCAGGTTCAGGTTCTGGAGTAAAAGCTTGAGCTCGATGATTGTTCACCGCCTCCGGTGTGACAAGAAAATTTTCTGCAAGCAAATCAAACAACAAAGGCGCAGGCAAAATAATAATCTCAAAGTGTTTCTTATTGAATCTAAGTTTATACAAGAGCATCCTATCTTCGTTGTCAACAATAAACTTGTGTGCTACCATGCTCTTGTAATCTAAAATATGAGGAGGCAATATTGTCTCCTTTTCCTCATGGTGCCTAATGGGTATCTGAAAATGTCTAGCAAGACGTGCAACATAGATACCTCCAAATATGGGGCCTTTTGTACGATTCAGGGCTAGCCGTTTAGCAATGACAACACCCATACTAAAAGAATTGTCTCCAAGCAAAGCATGTTGAAGAATGATAATATCAGGAACGCTCAAGTTTCCACTATTTCCACGACCAATCAAGCATCTACTAGCAAATATGGCAAAGTAGCGTAAAACAGGAAAATGTATGCTAGAGACTTTTGCCTCGGAACCCTTCTTTGGTCCTCTACGGCGATAGTATTAACAAAGCCCGCCACATCTACACGACGGGGCTCCTCTAATTCTCCCACATAAGGTATCCTACATACCGCGCAAAAATGACGTAAAGACATTTCTGTGAACTCATCATATAAATGAAATGATACTGCAGGCGGTGACTTTTTAGGATAAAAATAAAAGTTTTGCATGAAAGTATTGGTGAGTAAGAGATACTGATCGATTCGGTCGTTGATGAACCCGGTGAGGCCCGCAGTCTTGATTAAAGCATGAAAGTCTTCATGAATTCCAGCCTCTTTCAAGAAATCCTCGCATGACCATTCACCCGACCGTACTTCCGCTAAGCGAGGAAGATTATACTTGGCTTTTTCCTTCTGTTTGGCTTGTTTTTCCTGGGAGCTTTGGCTAGAAGAGCCCCTCAAAAGTTTCCTCAACATTTTTCTGAAAAATTCTGAAATTTTTAGTAACTTCAAAATAAAAGTGCATAAAACTAAACAAGAATGATAGCAACTACTCCTACAAGTGCCTAGAGCCCATATCATGCATTGGAATTGCTTGGGACCTAAAATATTTAACATGCAAGCTCAAGAACATGGTCACCTAAGTAGCAAAAAATTGCAATGAATAAAGCACTAGAACAAAAACTAATTGGACCAATGGAGGAGTCACATACCAAGCAACAATCTCCCAAATCAGTTTTGTGAATGGAGCTTTGAGCTAAGAGATCGAAAATCGCAGCAAAACGAGCTAGAACTTGTGCTTGAGCTGGATGGGGATTTTTTTGGGTAAAAGATGAAGTGTGTGGGAGCTGGCATAAGTGGAGGGGAGCCACCAGGGGCCCACGAAACAGGGGGGCGCGCCCTATAGGGGGGGGCGCCCTCCTCTCTCGTGGCCTAGTGCTTGCCCCTCCTGCAGTGTTTTCAGTGCCTAAAATCCTCAAATATTCCAGAAAAAATCATACTAAATTTGTAGGGCACTTGGAGCACTTTTATGTTTGGACTATTTTTTTAATGCATGGATAATTTAGAAAACAGACGAATAGTACGATTTTTGCTTTATTTATTCTAAATAAGAAAAAGTAAAAGGAGGGTACAGAAGATTGTGCCTTCTAGTTTCATCCATCTCGTGATCATCAAAATGAACTCACTAACAAGGTTGATCAAGTCTTGTTAACAAACTCATTCCGAATAACACGGAACCGGAGAAGTTTCGAATGACACTAAGTTACCTCAACGGGGATATGAAAATCCCCAACAATAAGAATATCATACTTTTTCTTGACAGTAGGGAGAGGAAATTTAAAATCTCCAAAAATGATAGTTGGAACTTTTTCAATAGAATTGATGCTATGAACTTGAGATTGTTTCCTCGGAAAGTATACCGTATGCTCATTGCCATTAACATGAAAAGTGACATTGCCTTTGTTGCAATCAATAACAGCCCCTGCAGTATTAAGAAAAGGTCTACCAAGGATAATAGACATACTATCGTCCTTGGGAATATCAAGAATAACAAAGTCCGTTAAGGTAGTGACATTTGCAACCACAACAGGCACATCCTCACAAATACCGAGAGGTATAGCAGTTGATTTATTAGCCATTTGCAAAGATATTTCAGTAGGTGTCAACTTATTCAATTCAAGTCTACGATATAAAGAGAGAGGCATAACACTAACACCGGCTCCAAGATCACATAAAGCAGTTCTGACATAATTTCTTTTAATGGAGCATGGTATAGTTGGAACACCCGGATCTCCAAGTTTCTTTGGTATTCCACCCTTAAAAGTGTAATTAGCAAGCATGGTGGAAATTTCAGCTTCCGGTATCTTTCTTTTATTTGTGATGATATCCTTCATATACTTAGCATAAGGATTTACTTTAAGCATATCAGTTAAGCGCATACGTAAGAAAATAGGTCTAATCATTTTAGCAAAGCGCTCAAAATCCTCATCATCCTTTGACTTGGATGGTTTAGGAGGAAAGGGCATGGGTTTCTGAACCCATGGTTCTCTTTCTTTCCCGTGCTTCCTAGCAACAAAGTCTCTCTTATCATAACGTTGATTCTTTGATTGTGGGTTATCAAGATCAACAACAGGTTCAATCTCTACATCATTGTTTTTGCTAGGTTAAGCATCAACATGAACATTATCATTAACATTATCACTAGGTTCATGTTCATCACCTGATTGTGTTTCAGCATCAGAGATAGAAATATCATTGGGATTCTCAGGTGTGTCTACAGTAGGTTCACTAGAAGCATGCAAGGTTCTATCGTCTTTATTCTTCTTCTTTTTAGAGGAACTAGGTGCCTCTAAATTATTTCTCTAAGAATCTTGCTCGATTCTCTTAGGGTGGCCTTCAGGATACAAAGGTTCCTGAGTCATTCTACCAGTTCTAGTAGCCACTCTAATGGCAAAGTCATTTTTATTATTCAATTCATCAAGCAAATCATTTTGAGCTTTGAGTACTTGCTTAGCTTGAGTAGCAACCATAGAAGCATATTTGCTAACGCGGTGAAGTTCATCTTGAACTCTAGCCAGATTATTACTTACGCGTCCTATCTCGAAAGCATTATTCTTTAACTCTCTACCAACATAAGCATTAAAACTTTCTTGTCTAGCCATAAAGTCATCAAATTCATCTAAGCATGGGCTATGAAATTTAGTAGAGGGTATTTCAACTTTATCATATCTATAGATACAATTTACCTTTACTACCTGTGTCGGGTTACCAAGACAACGTGGTTCTTCAGGTGGTAAGTTAAGACCATGCATTTCTTCAATAGGTGGTAAATTCTTAACATCTTCAGCTTTAATACCTTTTTCTTTCATTGATTTCTTTGCCTCTTGCATATCTTCAGGACTGAGAAATAATACACCTCTCTTGTTCGGAGTGGGTTTAGGAATAGGCTCAGGAGTTGGCTAAATTGGTTCAGGAATTACTTCAGGAACTGGCTCGGGAAGAGTCCAGTTATTTTCATTGGTCAACATATTATTCAATAATATTTCAGCTTCGTCGACTGTTCTTTCCCTAAAAACACAACCAGCACAACTATCCAAGTAGTCCTTGGAAGCATCGGTTAGTCCATTATAAAGATATCAAGTATTTCATTTTTGTTAAGAGGATGATCAGGCAAAGCATTAAGTAACCGGAGAAGCCTCCCCTAAGCTTGTGGGAGACTCTCTTCTTTGGTTTGCACAAAATTATATATTTCCCGCAAAGCAGCTTGTTTCTTATGAGCAAGGAAATATTTAGCAGAGAAGTAATAAATCATATCCTGGGGACTACGCACACAAGTAGGAGCAAGAGAATTATACCAAGTCTTAGCATCACCCTTTAATGAGAACAGAAATATCTTAAGGATGTATAAATAGCGAGACTTCTCATCATGAGTGAACAGGGTGGCTATATCATTCAACTTGGTAAGATGTGCCACAACAGTTTCAGATTCAAGGCCATAAAAAGGATCAGATTCAACTAAAGTAATAATATCAGGATCAACAGAGAATTCATAATCCTTATCACTAACACAGATAGGTGAAGTAGAAAAAGCAGGATCGGGTTTCATTCTAGCATTAAGAGACTGCTGCTTCCATTTAGGTAATAATTTCTTAAGATCATTTCTATCATTGCAAGCAAGAATTTCCATAGCAGTTGCTTCATTCATAACATAACCCTTGGGAACAACAAGTAATACATAATCATTGGGGGAACATTCATCATCACTATCATCAATAATAGGTTCTTCAATATTTTCATTCCCCCTAACTCTAGCAAGTTGTTCATCTAGAAATTCACCTAATGGCAAAGTAGTATCACACACAGAAGTAGTTTCATCATGCATAGCAGAAGTGGCATCATCAATAACAATGCGACATATCAGAATTCATAGCAGTAGCAGGTTTAGGTGTCACAAGCCTACTAATAACGGAATGAGAATCTAGTGCAGAGCTAGATGGCAGTTCCTTACCTCCCCTCGTAGTTGAGGGCAAAATCTTGGTCTTAGCGTCTTTCAAGTTCTTCATAGTGATCAACAGATATAAATCCCAAGTGACTCAGAGAATAGAGCTATGCTCCCCGGCAACGGCGCCAGAAATTAGTCTTGATAACCCACAAGTGTAGGCGATTGCAACAGCTTTCGAGGGTGAAGTACAACCCAAATTTATTGATTCGACACAAGGGGAGCCAAAGAATATTCTTGAGTATTAGCAGTTAAGTTGTCAATTCAACCACACCTGGATAACTTAGTATCTGCAGCAAGGTATTTAGTAGTAAAGTAGTATGATAATGATGGTAACAGTAGCAAAAGTAAAGATAAATGTTTTTGGGTTTTTGTAGCAGTTGTAACAGTAGCAACGGAAAAGTAAGTAAGCGGAGAACAATATATGAAAAGCTCATAGGCAATGGATCAGTGATGGATAATAATGCCGGATGCGATTCCTCATGCAATAGTTATAACATAGGGTGATATAGTACTAGCTCCAATTCATCAATGTAATGTAGGCATGTATTCCATAAATAGTCATACGTGCTTATGGAAAAGAACTTGCATGACATCTTTTGTCCTACCCTCCCGTTGCAGCGGGGTCCTTACGGAAACTAAGGGATATTAAGGCCTCCTTTTAATAGAGAACCGGAACAAAGCATTAACACATAGTGAATACATGAACTCCTCAAACTACGGTCATCACCGAGAAGTATCCCGATTATTGTCACTTCGGGGTTGTCGGATCATAACACATAATAGGTGACTATAGACTTGCAAGATAGGATCAAGAACACACATATATTCATGAAAACGTAATAGGTTCAGATCTGAAATCATGGCACTCGGGCCCTAGTCACAAGCATTAAGCATAGCAAAGTCATAGCAACATCAATCTCAGAACATAGTGGATACTAGGGATCAAACCCTAACAAAACTAACTTGATTACATGGTAAATCTCATCCAACCCATCACCGTCCAGCAAGCATACGATGGAATTACTCACACACGGCGGTGAGCATCATGAAATTGGTGATGGAGGATGGTTGATGATGACAACGGCGATGAATCCCCCTCTCCGGAGCCCCGAACGGACTCCAGATCAGCCCTCCCGAGAGAGATTAGGGCTTGGCGGCGGCTCCGTGTCGTAAAACGTGATGAAACTTTCTCTCTGATTTTTTTCTCCCCGAGATGAAATATATGGAGTTGGAGTTGATGTCGGTGGAGGTCCAAGGGGCCCACGAGATAGGAGGCCGCGCCCTAGGGGAGGTGGCGCCCCCTGTCTTGTGGACAGACTGTGGGCCCCCTGGCATTAATTCTTTCACCAAAAAATCTTATTAATTCCAAAAAGTGCCTCCGTGGATTTCCAGGACATTCCGAGAACTTTTCGTTTCTACACATAAAACAACATCATGGCAGTTCTGCTGAAAACAACATCAGTCCGGGTTAGTTTCATTCAAATCATGCAAGTTAGAGTCCAAAACAAGGGCAAAAGTGTTTGGAAAAGTAGATACGTTGGAGACGTATAATCCACTGCGGTAGTACCGCTGGTCTGGGGCGGTAGTAATGCAAGTCACGGGCTGAGTAAGTGGATAACAGTTGGATTTGTCTCTTCACTATATAATGGGTGTCTTCTTCCTCTAGTTGACCACCTCTTCTAACCCTAAGCTCCATTGTTGCTCCAAGCTCCATTTTCGCCCGATCTCTCTCCCTAGCCAATCAAACTTGTTGATTTGCTCGGGATTGGGTGAGATGGCCCCGGTCTACATTTCCACCAAGAGAAATTTGATTCCCCCCACCAATCCCAAGCGGATCTTGTTACTCTTGGGTGTTTGAGCACCCTAGACGGTTGAGGTCACTGCAGAGCCATAGTCCATTGTGGTGAAGCTTCATGGTGTCATTGGGAGCCTCCAATTAAGTTGTGGAGATAGCCCCAACCTTGTTTGTAAAGGTTCGGTCGCCGCCTTCAAGGGCACCAATAGTGGAATCATGGCATCTCACATTGTGTGAGGGCGTGAGAAGAATACAGTGGCCCTAGTGGCTTCTTGGGGAGCATTGTGCCTTCACACCGCTCTAACGGAGACGTACTTCCCCTCAAAAGGAAGGAACTTCGGTAACACATCCTCGTCTCCATCGGCTCCACTCTTAGTTATCTCGTGCCTTTACTTGTGTAAGCTTATTTGTGTTGTATCCCTTGCTTGCTTGTGCACTTTTTATTTGTTGCATCATATAGGTTGCTCACCTAGTTGCATATTTAGACAACCTACTTTGATGCAAAGTTTAATTTTTTAAAGAAAAGCTAAAAATTGTTAGTTGCCTATTCACCCCCCGCTCTAGTCAACTATATCCATCCTTTCACCGTGCAACTTTTGTATGGGATGCATATGACAGGGGTACCTGACACCCCGAGGCATTATCTTGGAGCATGTGAAACTGGGTCATCTCTAGGCCCTGTGGTGGAGGTGGATGTGGAAACGTTACACGACAAAGAAAGATAAGGATAAAGTGTGGAATAAGAGATCTGAGCAAAATATCATCTAGAACTGAGATTACTACCAAAGAACTCATGTTATATGATATTGATTTCAAAGTAGAATCACTGGCCAAGCAGGGGTGGTATAAAGATGATGGTAACAAAATAGAGGTGTTTGATTACATTAATCTAGAAGATACAAGGGATGCGAATGAGCCTGGGGTACTAGGAAAGAAAAAGTGGAACCTCTAAGCAATCTAGAACTAATATCACTCTAGGTAGTTTGTCTCTGCGGGAATTTGAAAGTGTGGTGAAAACAATTGAGTTACAGAAAAAGAATTATGAAGATTGTAGCAGCGGGAGAAAGTGAAAATTCACATGATCAGGGGGGCTATCTTACTCATGGAACTGCGTCTGGCTGAGGAACATGCTTCCATAGAAGTAGCTCAGTTAGTTTTGGAAGAGGAAAAAGAAAAGAGATGGAAATAATGGAAATTAGTTTGGAAAAGGAAGTTAAGGGACAACATCGATTACTGCAGCAGAATTTGAGGTTGATGTCTGTTATGGATAAGCCTGATTTGGTGGGATCACAAACTGACAACAAGGTGGTGGATGAGGAGAGATAGAGGAAGATATGGGAGAGTAAAATGAAAATGATGAAGATGAGGTGGGTAAGGGAACCGAGGAGGAAGATATGGAACAAACAGAATGAGAGGGGGTTGGTCTTGGTGGACTACATAGTTAGCCAAGAGTCCTTTGAGACAAAAATTGAAAAGGCTAAGAGAGGAGAGCTCGAGGAAGTCAAGGATACTGAGCTGCTCAGGAGATGTGGAAGATTGAAGGGGAAATAAGACCAGAATACTGAAGCCCTGCTAGAGAGAGAGAGA
>NC_057804.1:673721996-673736788 GCF_018294505.1 Triticum aestivum
GAGAGAGCAGCTAACAAAGATTAGCATGGTGAGTCTGCCATCCCTACTGTTCTTAATGCTTCTAATGACAAACTTCTATATGTAGCTTCTGGGGTGTGGGGCACTAGTAGAAAACAGGGCTTTGGTTCTAGCAGGATAGGAGCAATAGTCCCAGTCGTGTTACGAACCGGGACTAATGTGAGCATTAGTCCCGGTTCGAGCGGCTAGGATGCCAGCCGGAGCTCTGCAGGCACCAATCTCGGTTCGATTGGAACCTTTAGTGCCGGTTGGAGACACCAACCAGGACTAAATGAGTTATGCCAACCGGAGCTAAAGGTCTATCTTCAGTCCGGGTTTTAGACACCAACCGGGACTACAAATTTGCCTATATATACCACCATCTGCAGAAAGTGCATAAGCTAAGCCGGATCTTTCGGGATTTCAACTTGTTCTCCGAGTGCTTCGAAATCATGCGTTTGGGCTACACCATCACCCTCATCCTCGACAATCAGATTGTGCAAAATAACACAACATGTCATCAGCTGCCACAAAGTTTTTTGATTTCCACATCATTGCAGCGCTCCGCACAATTCCCCAACAAGCTTGAAGCACACCAAATGCCCTCTCCACATCCTTCCAACCGCTTTCCTGCATTGTTGCAAAGTGGCTCTGTTTATTGCCACACGGCTCGGATATGGTCTTCACAAACGCCGTCCACTGAGGATAGATACCATCGGCAAGATAGTACCCCATGTTGTAGTCCCGGCCGTTGACGGTGTAGTTGCACGATAGTGATTCCGCATTGCAAAGCCTCCTAGACACCGGAGATCGTTGAAGCACGTTGATGTCGTTGTGAGAACTGAACATTATTTCAAAGAAAGCATGCCAAATTCATAAGTCATGTGATGCCACCGCTTCTAGTACAATGGTGGCCTCTTTGGTGTGTCCTTGACACATTCCCCACGGACATTTAGGGCAGTGTCTCCATTGCCAATGCATGTAATCAATTGATCAGAGCATTCCTGGAAACCCCCTTGCCTCTCCAATAGCCAACAACTTCTCCGTTGGTCCATACTCCTCGTCCGACGAAACATCAGAATCCATCATTTACCTAATAGAATCACAATAATTCCGGTCGATTAATGTGTCGAACACATCAAGCGCAAGACGGAGTTGAAGAGTTGCCGGACGTACCACGGTGGCGTCCGGACCGACGACAACGTCCCCCGCGGCGAGGACGGGGGCGCTCTACCAGAGCTGGTGGTGGAGAGTCTGGGATTGACAGCGGAACTGTAAGCCGGACAGCACGGAGGAGAAAGAAGAAAGGAGAGAGCAAATGGATCTGGCAGCTCCGGGATGTGTGACACATACATCCCCATATTCGACCATATATTGACCCAACGGGCGAACGAGAGGGCGGATGTGTGATGGACCGTCCATGTACCTACCAGTGTTAATTCCCCATGAGATTGGCTCGGCGCATAACGGCCGAAGCAGCTAGCTGGTTCCACTTGCAATCCAACCACAACCACCGAGAGAGCGAGAGAGAGGGCGAGCCAAAATTGTAATGCTGGAGTGGAGTGGAGTGGACACCACTTGACTGACAAGAGAAGAGAAGAAAACAAAAAGCATACTAGTACTACATATACGTACACAAGAGAAGAGAAAACAAAGGTCGTAAACCCTGGAAGCATGTGCTCCCATGTGGTGTTCTCTAATGAGCACCAGCCAGCGCACGCCCATCTGTCTGTCTCTCTGTCTGTCTGTCTCAAACCCCGAACCAACAAGGCAAAGGCAAACACACACACACACACGATACAGCTCAAGTATTTCCTTTCCGTGTGTGATTAGCAGCCGGCCGGCAATATATATGGAGCACACGCAACCTTGCTTAACCCACCCCTAGACCTAGGCAAGGCAGCTAATTTACAGCAACTCCAACGCGGATCATCAAACGGACGGACGGACGGCACTAAATGTCTACGGACATGGCAACAACGTAACCGTGGACAGTGGATCCTCATCTTTCACAATCATGTTATGCATAATCATACAAGTTGCCGTCATGCATCCCCACGACGTCTATACATTTAACAGGTCCGTGAACATATGCAAAATTGGTTTAGAGCACTACAAATGCCCTCTCCACAACTTTGTTATCCCTTGTCTTAGAGATGATCTTGACGAAGGTCGCTTAAGGCGGATAGATAGCACTCATAGGCTTCGAGACATGTGTTCTTAGACATCCGAAGGTACTCGTTCCACGAATTTGTGATTGTGCCATAGGCAAACATCCTCATACGAGCCGTGCACTTCTGGTAACTAGAGCACTCGATGTTTTTTTTTTTTTGAGGGAACTACGGCGGGCAAGGCCAGCCTGAACTCATTTTATTGATTTTGTTTTACATAGTATTTACAGAGAAGGGGGTGTAGGAGAAGAAGAAAAAGCTAGGGATCAAGCTACATCCAGCCGGTTCAACATGATCCCCCTGTCGATCAAAGTTTGTTTCCGGGTCTTGTTGACACATCTGCTTGACCAAGCAAAGATTTCTTGAGCAGCACGGCGCAGGACAGTTCCCAAAGTTTCCACCTCGTTTCTGAAAATTTTGGCGTTTCTTCTTTTCCAGATACTCCAGAGGATAGCCAGGATTACGGTGTTGCGGGCTTTGCATGGAAGCTGAGGATTTCGCAGGTCGTGCACAGTCAGCGGGAGCAATGCTTAGGGAGTCGACGACCGTCCAGATCTCAGAGGCCGCGGCAGTGCAGCAGCATGTGCGAGGTTGATTCAGATTCCGAGCAGAAGGGGCAGGAGTCGGAGTCTGACAAGCTTCTTCGGAATCGACGCTCGTTGGTGAACAAGCGTCCTTTGTGCGCTAGCCAGAGAAACAACCTGCACTCGATGTTTTCAACGCAATCCTTCTTCAATTTGAAGAAATCATCATAGACCTTGACACATCAATAGATGTGTTCCAACACATTGTCCCTGCATCCGAATTGAGGGTGGAAATAGGGCTTGAACAATGGAGGGGGGGGGGGGATAGTAGTTGTACAACATCATATGCCGTCGTGCCCTCTGTACCCGAGCTCACATGAACAGTAAAATACAAAAAAATAGTAAAAAGGAATAAAAATCTGGTGTTCTTTCAAGAAAAGTTGAAGTTTTTTCAATATGTGTGCAAAATTTTGTGCAGGTGTGGGCAAAATGAAAATCGATGCTCTAAATAGCAGTGCTTTTGAACCGTCAATTTTGTTTTTTTTTCAACACCTACATGAAGGTGATTTCGTAGCAAAATTTTGCATGCATACGGAAAAAACACCAATGTCTGTGCCAAAAAATCAATTTCTTTTTTGTAATTTTTTGAATTTTACTTACTGTCCATCCAAACTCATTTTACTTACTGTCACAAGAGCATCTACAGTCGGGCACCCCAAATCCTCCTCAAACGCCCGGGCGGCCCGCCATAGGTCACGACTTTCCATCTAGACGGACGCCTCAAACGGGCCTCAAACGTCAGGGCTGACCAGCACCCTTCATATCCAGCCCAAATATGAAGCGGATATGGGGGCGCCCGGGCACGCCTATCACGTCGGATTCGGGCCATGCTAGCCCATCCGACCCCACATATATTCGTTCCCATCCGCTCGCCGGAGCAAACCCTAGCCACTTCACTTCACTCCCCTCCACCCCCTCCGCCACCCGAGCTCACCTCCGGCGGTTTCCGGCCTTCTCCGACATGGCAGGAAGCGGATCAGACTTCGACCACTCCGGATCCGGATGCCTCCGCGGGCGTTTGAGGGGATCATCTACAGCCGGGCTTGGCAGATCCGACCCCTCAAACGCCCCCCTCAAATCGCGTCGTCCACATCCGTGTATCTCATATCTGAACTCCTATATCCATACTAAATCATGCAACGTCGCTCAAACTAAGTAGATCAACTGACCGGACATAGAATCAGACATAGGACACCACAATAGTTCACCAAAAGATCACCAAAGTTCACATAAATGACAACTAACTTTATACTATATCTAAAATTTGAAATGAAATTGAAGTTCACCACTTTCTGGCCGACCCTTTCCTCTTTTGGTCACCGGCGTAGCTGTAGTCGTCAGCGGCCGGTGGAGGATCATTCGATTCGTAGGACGAGGAGCCGTTGCCGTCGGACAAGGAGGAGATGATGATGAGGCCCTTGAGGCGCTGGACGGCCTGGTCGTACTGGCGCCTGAGCTTGGCCAGCTGAGTCGCCTTCGCCGCCTTCTCCTTCGCCTCCCGCTCGGACTGCTTGATGGTAAGCCAGATTGCCTTCGCGTTCTTTCGACGGAGCCGCTGAGCGTCCATCTCCGCCGTCGTAAGTGGCCGGTGGTAAACCCACGCGAGGAGCCGCTCGTCCTCGTCGGGCTCCGCGGTAACCCACGGCAGTGGCGGACAGAGCTCTCGGTAGCGTCCCTCTCCCTTGCCTGCTGCATCTTGTGACGGGCGGCACGCGCTTCCGACTCCGATGTGCGCGTCTGGGCCGGCAGGGCGGGCACAAGCACCCACCGCTGCCCACGAGGGGGAGCGGCAGCCGGCGGGGCCAGGGGACGAAGTAGGGGAGGCGCGGATTGCGCAGGTCGCTCGTCGAAGTTGCCCCCCCCCCCCTGGCCGGGAGGGGTCAGCGCCGGCCTCCGAGCTGTGCCGACGGGGAAACTGTGGCTGCGGCGAGGATGCAGATCCGGAGCTGCCCCTGGTCTCCACCTTGGACCGCTCCAAGGCGATGCGGAGGCCTAGCTCATACTCCGGATCTAGCTCATCGTCGAGCGACTGCTAGAGCTCGACTTTGCGCCAGATTCGATCGAAATCGGTGCGGGGAGAGGAGAGGACGGAGAGAGAGAGAATAGTGAGTGAGCTAGGGTTTCGGAGCGATGAGCCCGACGTGGTTTTTTGTGGGACATCTATGGGGTTGATGGTGAGCCGGGCTTGCTCTGGCTGTCTCATATCGGTGGTATATTTGGGGCGGATATGAGAGATGCCGGTCAGTCCGGGTGTGTGAGGTCCGTTGGAGAGGTCTGATTGGGTCGATATTTTGATATTTTTGTGATGGGTGAGTTACCGGAGACGGTAGAAGCTGTAAGCCGACCGTTTTACTAGCCGCACACTTGCGTCACGTGGCGGTCAAATCCAGAGGAGCGGCGAATCCAGCCGTTGGTAACCTTTCCTCCGGTCCCGCTCCACTCTTCATAAATAAATGCTACACTGCTCACCCCTCATGTGCTCCTCCTCCTGCTCATCTAGCTCAAGCCAGTAGCCAGTAGCCAGTAGCCACACCCAATCCCAATCCCAATCCAACGCCGATGGGCACGCCGACGACGACTCTAGCGGCCCTGGCGGCGCTGCTGCTGTGCCTGTGCGTCTCCATGTCCTCCGCCGCTGAGTACAAGGTGGGCGGGCTGGACGCGTGGGGGGTGCCGCCGTCCACCAAGCCGGACGTGTACGTGCGTTGGGCCAAGTCCGTCCCCGTCAAGCTCGGCGACGCCCTCTTCTTCCTCTACCCGCCCAGCCAGGACAGCGCCGTCCAGGTCACCGCCAAGGCCTTCGCCGCCTGCGACGTCTCCGACCCGCTGCTCAAGCTGGACGACGGCAACTCCGTCTTCAACCTCACCAAGCCCGGCCGGGCCTACTTCACCAGCGCCGCCCCGGGCCGCTGCCGCAAGGGCCAGAAGCTGTCGGTGGACGTGCCTGGAGCCGATGGGAAGCTGCTCAAGCCGTCCGCGGACGACGAGGCCGCGCTCAAGGCGCTCTCTGCGCTGCCGCCTGCCGCTGCCCCGTCCGAGGCGCTCCCCTCGCTCTCACCCGACGACGCCGACGACGACTCCGCTGCCTCCATGGTCCTGCACCGGGCCGCCGGATCCGTAGGTCTCGCTCTGTCTCTCACCCTCCTGTGGCTGTGATTCTTCTTCTTCTTCTTCTTCTTCTTCTTCTTCCTCCCATCCATTCCAATTTCTTTCTTTTTTGTCAGATCAGAAACAAGGGGAGGACGCCATTGTATTGTATTGTACTGTACTCTACTCCGGAGTAGTAATTTATTTGTTTGGATTGGATTATAAGTATAATTGATTGATTGATTGATTGATTGATTGATGCGGATGGATTTCTTTTTTCTTGAATCGGATGTTGGAGGGAATGCCCAATTCTCTTGTTCCATTCGTTTACATCCAGATTAGATTAGATTAGGGTGTGGAATGCAAACCTCTGTGGGGAATTGGGGATGATTAGAATGATCTGTTCGTGATGGGTGTGATAAGATAAGATCAGATTAGATTACTCTGTCTGTCTGCTCTGTCACACTGCGCGCGCACATGGTGTTGTCCGACTTTGTCGGTGCTGTCACGCCAAGGAATTTATTCCCCACACCGCCAACGCAAGGCCATGCCATGCCAATAATGAAAGGAATGATCTCCACCCACCGCAAGCGCAAGCAAGGAAGAAACTTATTTTTCGAGCGCTTTAGGCCAACTCCAACGCGGGACCCCGTCCTGTCCGCACTTGTCCGTTTGGACCAAAACGGACGGACGGCTCAGCCCAACGCCCGGCCGCATCCGCATTTTATGTTCATTCGGCCCAATTTCCGACGCAAACATGCGTCTGGTTTGCGTCCACACGGACATGCACACTCTTGCTCCTCGTCCGTCTCAGGGACGTGTGACGGCCGTCCACCTATCTTCACCGTTCAAAATTAATGCGCACACGCGGTGGGCTCTGGCTGTCATTCACACGGGGCCGAGGGTCGTCGTCCTTTTTAATGTGGAAGCTGTGGACCGGCCAGTCCACAGCTTCCACTTCCTGACCGGCCTGCCTCCTCGAGCCCCGACACGAGCAAACCCTAGCCACCGCCGTCGCACCCCACTCGCCCACCTCCCTGTCGGTGCCATGGGCTGTAATTGGATCCGCAAGGACAAGCATGACCAGGAGGCCGACTCATCCTCTGGTCGATGCCGCTCCAGCAGGTCTGCGCCGCCTTCTCCGCCTGCACCACCTGCTCCGCCAGCTTTCCAAATGGCGCCGGCGGCGGCAGGGCATCGCGACAGGCCGTACATCCATGTCGACGTCTGCTGTCGTTACTGGGAGACGGCGACGCCATTACCATGGGGAGATGTCCACCTGCCAAACAACTGGCATTTGTCTGCCGACCGCGTGTCGATCCCTCCAGTGCCCGTGAGCGGCTGCGGCTGCCGCGTGGAGATCAACCGACGGCGCGCCCGCCTCCCACCGGATCTACTGGAGGACCCTAGGTACGCCATAGATTCACCATTATGGGATACGTGGCTCCGCGACAAGCACAACCAGTGGCAACAATCTTTTTGGCCGATCGTCCTCCTAGCCCGCGCTGCCCACGTCCTCCTCATGCTGACACCCCTCCCAAAACGCGGGGTCGTAGGCATGTACGCGACATCATGCCGACGCCATCTCCGTCCCTGTCCCATCCCCGCCACCGTCGCCACCCATGACCGAGAAGGAGGAGGCCCGCCTCATTAGGCGGGTCATGGAGGACTCCAGTTCCACCCATGACGAGCGGCAATGGGATGGCCTGGAAACCGCGCTGCTCTCTACGACCGACGACGTGGCCATTCTGGAGGTGGAACTCGACGTCAAGGAGGAGGTCGTGGAGGAGCCGTCCGTCACCGTGTGGAACCCACGTCTGGTGGGTGTGGGAGTCCTGGATTAGGGGGTCCTCGGGCGTCCGGTCTATGGGTGTGGGCCGGACTGGTGGGCCGTCAAGATACAAGACAGAAGATTATCTCTCATGTCCGGTGGGGACTCCCGTATGCGTGGATGGCAAGTATAGGTGTCCGGATATCTTATTCCTTTCTGTAAAACCGACTTTGTACAACCCTAAGCCCTTCCGGTGTCTATATAAACCGGAGGGTAGGGAGGCAGGATCATAACATTGCTAGGCTAGCTATCTAGGGTTAGCCGAATCGATCTCGTGGTAGATCAACTCTTGTAACCCCTATACCCTCGAATATAGTCAAGAAGGAGTAGGGTTTTACCTCCATTAAGAGGGCCCGAACCTGGGTAAACACTGTGTCCCTTCTCCGCTGTTACCATTGATCCTTAGACGCACAACTTGGCCCCCCACCTACCCGAGATCTGTCGGTTTTGACACCGACATTGGTGCTTTCATTGAGAGCTCCGCTGTATCGTCGACAGAAGGATCAATGGCTCACCTCTTCGTCAATGGTGACGCTGCGTCCAGGGAGATTTTTTTTCTTCCTGGATAGGTTTTTGTGTTTGGTGGCTTTGTGCTTCGAGCCAACTCGATTGGCCGCCTCGAGCAGGTCGATAGTTACGCCCCCAGCCACCAGATCAGGTTTGGAAACCTGAATTATGTTGCTGACATCTGAGGAGACTTGGTCTTCGATGGGTTCGCAGCCTCGGCCGCCACTCTGCGTCCCATCCAAGAAGACTCTTCGGATCCCTGTCGGATCTCGTCCAGGGGTCAACACCAACACTCACCTCGGCCTTAGATCCGGGGCAGGTCTCATCGTCCGAACACAGGAGCGTAAACCCCGCCGGACTTCTTCTCCTTATCGAACTTCCTGCCGAAGACCCAGACGCAGGCTTACACCTGGCTCTGGGCAACCGTTTCGAATTGCCGAGGTCTGCACTTAGCGGATTCGATCAGGCACTCCAAGCCGAACACATCGCGACAGACCCAAAGTTCCCGTTCCCTCTCTTAGATGAAGCGTTGGATCTGATGCAGTCTCTAGCCATCACGGAGGCTTTACCTCCGAACTGCACCCAGCCTGGACTGGGGGCTAAGAGAAGGGAATTTTACGCCCCACCCACCACTCACTTGATAGCCACTGTCGAGGGACTTAACCGACATGCTGGATTATGCATCCGAAGACATCGACGGCATGGACGATGATGCCAACGCCGAACAAAGCCAAGTCCCACCCGTTATGTGGATTGGACGGCCACCTCAACCTACGATATATACATGGTGGACACCCCGAAGAATGACGAGGAAAACCCAACCCCAGATGAGGATGCACCCGTCGATAAACCACCAAAGCGCCGACGTCAGCGGCGCCGCTGACGATCGTGTCGGGCAAAGGATAGCAATGCCGGCACCAGAGATAATGAGACCCCGGATGACGCCGAAGATCCCGAACACCCTGTCGAGCCCACGTCCGAACATGATGAAAGGGAAGAGGGTGAATACAACCTCGGACACGCTGACAACAAAGACGCGGAGGACATCAACTACATGCCAGAATCCGAAGAGGAGGTTAGCCTTGGTGACGAAGACTTCATCGTCCCAAAAGAACCCCTCGATCAAGAACGCTTCAAGCAACAGCTCATTGCCACAGCTTGGAGCCTGAAGAGGAAGAAGCAGCAGCTCAAAGAAGAGCAAGACACGCTGAATGAGAGGTGGACTAAGGTCCTGGCCGCTGAGGAATACGGCCAAGAACGACCTATCAAAAGTTACCCTAGGCGTAATTTGTTGCCTCAATTCGACGACGAAGTCCTTGAACCAATACTGTCGAAATACAATCAGGCAGATCAACCAGACTGACCACCACGTGGACGGGACAAAGCGGCATATCAAGCTGAACACCAACCCGCACCCCCTCGCCAAAGAGGCAGGGAGACTGCAGCCGCGGGATATACATACGACTTGCAACGTGACCTAGCCTATAAAGCTGGTTAGACCAGATCAATCTATGGATCAAGGGGGCGTGCCCCGGCGTGAGATAATGGCTATGAAGCCCGATGCGAGGACCGCTACTATCACTACAAAAAAATACACTTTCATGATGATATGTGTTTGTCACAGTAGGTCATGTTTTCTGTCATGCATGTACATCCATGACGATTTTATGACAGAATCAAGATAGTCATACCTGTGTTGTCGTAGAAGTCTTCCATGACATTACCAAAATTGTCATCACGGAAGTGTCCACTTCCATGACGATAAATCACGCGTCATACAAGTGCTTTCGTTAAGGGTGACCAACACATGGCATCCACCGTAACAGCTCGCCGTTAAGCTATCGGGTCTGGTCCGGTTTTGGATCTGATAACCCGTTAACAACCCAGACCAATGGGGATTTTCCATGTGTAAAATTCTCATTGGCCGGAGGAAACACGTGTCTGCTCCTCGGTGGGCAAGATGTCCTCCACTTAATGGACAGGAGGCGCCTATGATACGTCGACTCGTGGCACGACCCAACAGAGGCCCATTCCGGTGAAAAGGCCGGCCCGTTTGACTTGGTCAAAAGGTAACGTGCCGGCCCATGGAAAGCCTGTTAACGACATGTTTGTATATCGCCCATTTACGGCCCGCTAACACCCGACCCATTACGACCTATCGGAATTAAGCCCAGTAGCTTCATCTGGGCCATCCAATATGATTCCAGCCCGTTGTAACTTCCTGCCCATGTATGGCCCATGATGTCTTTCGGCCAATATGAGGCCCTTCATAACTCTGGTCCCATTAAAGGCCTATGATGAAACTGGCCCATAATGAACAGTGTATCGCTTTATACCCATTAATGACCCATTATTCCGTCCGCCGTTTCCAGCCCGTGTTAACTTTCGGCCTTCTAAGGGCCCATTTATTCTTGGGCTCACTTCTAGAATTCAGTTAGTTACGGTTCTTTACTGGCCTATTCCGTTTGTGGGCCAAATTCAGCGCGTGGTTACATTCGGCCAGTTTGTGGCCCGTTAACCCATTGGGCTGTTTTCATGTAAAAAAACCCGTTGGGCTGTTTTCATAGAATTATCAAATACGGCCAATTAACGACCCGTTATGGTCCATGAATAGTATGGCCCATGATTGGCAAAATGATTATACGGCCCGTAGAAGGCCCATGGATCGTATGGCCCGTAGAAAGTCCATGGATCGTACGGCCCGTAGAAGGCCCATGGATCCTACGGCCTATAGAAGGCCCATGGATCCTACGGCCCGTAGAAGGCCCATGGATCATACGGCCCACAGGAGGCCCATGGTTACAACAGTCCATGTGTTGCCATGATTATTGTGGCCTAGTTACCAAAAATAGGTTATTGTCACCACTAGAAAAACATGGAAAAAGAACTACAGTGACTACAAGCAAACAACTAAACAAGAAAATAAGGAAATAAATAAGCAAGCAACTAACGCTAGCCTGTTACCACTATTACACATATTACCTCCACTGGGCATCAAAGTTCGCCACCAGTGCAAATATAGGGAACAAAGCAACATATTACATACACTGGCCGTCAAAATTGGCCAACAGTGCAAATAAACGCAGCAGCAAAACAAGAGCATAACTGAAACAACTTCAGAAGAGCTCAAGAAACGTTATCCTAGATATCCACCATGCTGGCAATAAGCTTAGCAAGCTTATTAGCTTTGTCCTATTTGGTGCTAAAATCCTCCAACACTTGCTGTTGCACCAGAAAGTATGCATCTGAATGCTCCAGGGACTTCCGTAGTCCTTCCGCTTCTTGTCGCAGCACAGCTGATCAATGCTTTTCAGCTTGTAGTTGAGACTCAAGAAACCGAACTGATTCAGACAGTGAGTTTGAATAGCTTGTGCAAGCGGTAGTGGCCAGTAACTCGAACACTAAACCAATACATGACTTTGGGGTTGTCTCACTGTCTTCAAGATAGTTTTCCTTATCTGTTTTATCAGCTTTGTTGGAGACCAACAAGGATGTCTCACTATCCTGAACCTTATCTACATTACTTCCTTTACCATTTCTTAATAAGGCACTCTTCCCCAATATTTAGTCAGCATTCTAAAAGAAGAAACAAGCATACACATAACATGTTTAGCATGCACTAGTATATGAAACTCATTTTGGTGAACCAGTTCATTAGTAAGGTGGACATGATTAAACTACCAAGTCTTCTATTGCCAAGTACTAGTACATAATAAAATCATCAAACAAACATATATCTATGTCCTATGGTCACTACATTGTCTTGCCAAATCAAAATAGAGACATGGTTCAAATCATATCAGTTCAAGACAAAGCAGTAGTGAAAGAATACAAAGCGTGGGAAACTACACGTCACAACAAGATTTCATATGGGTACCACGGGTCTACATGTACAACAACACTATTGGCTCTGTTGTGATGCTAGTAATGTGCATGATATGAGAAGTCAACTGTATACACAATTGAAATTCAAATCAATAGAGCTATTGATAAGAGCAAACCTGTTAAAGAAACATGCGTGAACATACCTGCTGTGCCATTGGAGTTTCGATTGGATCCTTCAATTTAAAAATAAGTTTGTATGAGTAAATACAGTGATACAAGAGCAAAGCAGTATGCACGATAGCAATGGAATCTTAAATTAGAACAGTTGTTCTTTAGGTTTAGGCACTTGTTCTACATGAACAGAGTACAATAAGACGCAAGAAGTACTTAAAAATAGAAAATGAGCTCATAGACCTTACCACATTCTTGGTTCGGGACCAGTACAGAACAAGGCATTCCCAGTCATCGTCCAGTAAATGTGTCTACGGAGAACGTAAGGGAATTTGATGAGTTTCTTTGCCGGTGAAGTATGTTTTCTTCAGGTAATTCCGATACTGCCACCGAGCATTCTTGAAGATAGCAGAGGTATTAGCACAGGTTACCTCATCCTGAGTTTCCAAATCGGTCCTTCTCTATAGAGAAAAATGGGAAAATTTGCTGTATTATAACCATCATGGAGGTAGGATGTATGGGACAAAGCAAAGTAATTGCCATGAATAACATTACTTACACATAACTCCTGGACAAACACCTGCAACTGGCATTTTCCTTCATCTTCAGTATAATATTTCCAAGATGGGAAGATACGCACATAGGATTTAACAACATCAAATGCGATAGACGCTAAACTACGACTGGCTGGTTGTGCTTCCTCCACAGAAATAGGCGTACTAACTGGTGGAGTTGGGGTTTGCCGTGGTAGTACTGGCCCTTTGAGCACTGGAGTCTCCTTACTAACTGCTCTTGTTTGGGAGCTTTGTGGTGGAGATTGTGCTATGTCAACAGGAACTGGGTTACTATCTACTGGGGTTGGGGTTAGATTGGGTGAAGCTGGTTCTCTGTCCATCGCAGTAGGGGTACAATCTGCAAGAGTCTGGGTTATGTGTGGTAGGGCTGGTTCTTGTGCATGTACAATCGGGGTGCTATCTCCACCAAGAGGTAGCACTGTTTTATTTGAAGACCATGTTTTTACTCCGCTAGATACTGGCATCACCCGCTCCAATTAAAATGACTGATAAACGGAAAACATAGTTGAATGTACATACATTGTATGAGAGGCAGATGCAATAGATAGTGTGGAAAAAAGAGGGCATGAAATAGTTGACACGTATATTTTTTAACTAAAACGGATAGCATGACATAATTTCACATATATGATGTCTATCTAAACTGGATAACATAGCATAACATGATTCAAAGCTATGATGAATAACTAAACAGGATCGCAAGACATAATTCACCTACATGTTATCTAAGTAATCAGGATCACATGGTTTAATTCATATATGTGATTTATATGCTAAACAGAGGGCATTCGATATGATGTTTGAACTAAGAACATGGTGTTGAATATTGTGTATATGATGTCTAAACTATGCAATGCAAGACACCATATGCATGATATGAGCAGTATAACCGTGCCAAGTTAGAGAATACACCTCGGTGGGGGAATAGGACTGGTCATCTGTCTCTGAATCCATCTTTGAGGAGCTATCAGGACCCAACAAGAGATTTGCTTCGACAGGTAGCACTGTCTGCTCTGAAGGCCTTGTTTTCACTCCAGATTTTTCCATCTCCCACCCAAATGGTTGATTCACAGGAAAAGTAGTTTAATGTACAAACATTGTCGACAAATGGATATGTAATGAAGAAAAGGATGGGCAAGATATCATTCAAATATATGATGCCTGGTTAAACAGGATGGCAATGCACATTTCACATATATTGTGGCTGGCTAAAAGACATGAGACTACATCATTCCCATATATGATATAGAAACTAAACAGGTGGCATTACAGAACATGTCTAAACTAAGCAGATGACATATATAATGTCAAAAGTAAGCACTTCAAGGCAACATATGCATGATATGACTAACACCATCATGCCAAGGTAGAGCAAACACCTTGGCACTACTAGGGAAAACCCTATACACAGAACTTTAGCAGTAGCGTGGGTCAGAAAAGCACGCTGGTGCTAATTAGCAGTAGCGCGCTAGAGGAAACCGCGCTGCAGATAAAGATCTAGCAGTAGCGCGTCTTTCTGAACACACGTTACTACTAAAATTCCCATGGCTTAGCCCATAGGCTACACATAGTAGTAGCGATCTATCACGAACCGCGCTACCGCTACGTTGTTTGTAGCAGCGCGTTTTAATATAAACTCGTTGCTGCTAAAGGTTATAAAATTAAATGGAAAGAGAATGGAAAGGTAATTGAAAATGAAAGAAATAGAATAAGGTGAAAGGAAACAAATAAAATGTGAAGAAAACTAAATGGAAAAGGGAAAGAAGAGAAAGGAGTAGCAGTAGCGTGTATCAGAGAGTGCGCTGTAGCTAAGATAGCAGCAGCGCTTTTCCCGGAACGCGCTACTGCTACTTCTGACTTAACCACGGGCCGGGTTCGTCCTTCCCCACGCCACTTTCCCACAAATCCAACTCTCTCCACTCTCGCCGCAGCCGTCGCCCGTCGGCCGCCGCGTGCTCTCCGCACCCTCAACGCAGCCCCGACCCCCGACCTCAATGCCGCCCCCGCCCCGACCTCAACGCCGCCCCGGACGCCGCCCCGACCC
>NC_057804.1:673737112-673737473 GCF_018294505.1 Triticum aestivum
GCCCCGACCTCGACGCTGCCCTGCCCCTCCCTCGTCGCAGTCACCCGAGGTGAGCACGCCCGCTCCTCCCTCTCCCCTACCTCTGCCTAGGGTTTCTTTATATTTTAGTTGCATATTAAGTTTATTTTTATTTATAGTAAGTTTATTTTAGTTGCATATTAAGAACTAGGTACTAATTAGGTAGTAGAATATTTTTATTTATATTAAGTTTATTTTTAGTAAGAACTAGTTGAATTAATAGAACTAGTTAGTAAGAACTTGTTTATATTTTTTAGTTAAAGCAATTTTTCCCGCCTCGACGTCGACGATGCCTATCCCGCATCCTCGTCGTCGAGTCGGCGGAGGACGACACCTGCTTGAC
>NC_057804.1:673737483-673759707 GCF_018294505.1 Triticum aestivum
CGCTGCCCTGCCCCTCCCTCGTCGCAGTCACCCGAGGTGAGCACGCCCGCTCCTCCCTCTCCCCTACCTCTGCCTAGGGTTTCTTTATATTTTAGTTGCATATTAAGTTTATTTTTATTTATAGTAAGTTTATTTTAGTTGCATATTAAGAACTAGGTACTAATTACGTAGTAGAATATTTTTATTTATATTAAGTTTATTTTTAGTAAGAACTAGTTGAATTAATAGAACTAGTTAGTAAGAACTTGTTTATATTTTTTAGTTAAAGCAATTTTTCCCGCTTCGACGTGGACGATGCCTATCCCGCATCCTCGTCGTCGAGTCGGCGGAGGACGACACCTGCTTGACCAGATCGGCCATGTCCGGGACTGGGCTCCGCCGGGGTGGTACTGGGAGGCGCTACCTATCGGGGGGCGCAGGTTGGTGAGGAGCCAGCCTGTCGTTGACCCGAACCTTCTTTGGTGGCGGTCGCGTGGGCCAGTGATGATCGAGAGGCTCGAGGACTCCACGGAGGTGGTGCGTCACCGTGTCAGTGAGGAGGACGCGCACGTCCGTCGCTACTTGTTTGCGTTGGAGCACAGGCTGTTCTCCAATACCTGGCAGGTTCTCCGGGGATCTCACTGGAGCTATGATCCCGTGATGGTTCCTTCTCTGTGGGTGTCCACCGCCCGCGCCGATACCCGTCGTGTGCTAGGGTTTTAGTTGTATTAGTGATGTTATATGTATGGCACTATTCGTGATGTATTTGTGATAATATTCGACGAT
This sequence comes from Triticum aestivum, assembly GCF_018294505.1. Classification (NCBI taxonomy): domain Eukaryota; kingdom Viridiplantae; phylum Streptophyta; class Magnoliopsida; order Poales; family Poaceae; genus Triticum; species Triticum aestivum. Next base: position 673,738,249 of record NC_057804.1, read on the forward strand.
GTACGGACGTATGAGATGATTTACTTTTGCTTATTGAATGCATGCTAATTTGAGTCCTATAAGATATTTTGAAATGTATATCTTGTGTTGCTCAATATCCAAGTGGCCCGTAATGTTTGCAGGTTACACCTTCGAGTGTCCTATGTCCGTTCCGGCAAATTTCAGGCGCTCGATATGTCCTATTTTAGCAAAGGTCATGCCAGATTTTTCCGTGAATTTTGGCATGACTTGTGCCAGAATATGTAGGAAATATCGAGTGCCCCGAATTTGTGTGTTGAGTATCTTTGTAGTTGTCTTCGATCGATTTTCAATTAATGTTTTAACTATGAACATAGGAAATGTCTGACGACGAAAAGGATTTCGGTATTTGCAAATACTGCGAAGACGAGCGCGACCTGTGCAATGGAATCTTCCTAGACGATGATAGGCGCTTCAGCATCAAGCTGGACGAGAACTTCGAAGTGGATACAGTAAGTCACAACGACAAGTCTTTTTTCGTAATTAAGCATGACATCTGCTTCATTTGCTTCCACTTATATTTTTTTACTATTCTACTAGCGTATCCCCTGCCATGCAAGAGTTTTTGTATTGGATAAGATAGGTTTCAGTCATAGTATGGAGGAAAAGAAAGTTTACTTGAAGACCGAGCATGGTTATATTTTTCAGGCAAAATTGTACAATTCAGACGACTACACCTATTTTGGATGCAAAACATGGCGAGCACTATGCAAGACTTATGCATTTGAGCCTGATATGGTTATCACCTTTGATATTCGTCCGGAAGATGATATTGAAGGTAATAACGACATCTGGGTCGATGTGCAGACGCCTCCAGTTATACCATTATGTAAGTTTCTCAACCATATTTATGTCTTTGGTCGATATTGTTTATTCAAAAATAGTTGACAACTAATTTGTATTGTCAGCTTATTTCGGTGCAAGCAAACATGTCCAGCGCTTGGTAGACAGGACCGTATACTGTCCTGGGGCTGAACTCAACTGCAAGGAGCTCAGTCATTATGTTTCATGGCTTGAGGATCTTGATACTGTCAAGACAAATTTTCTTCCCGCATTTAGAAATGTTAGTACTGAAAATGTGCGACCAATAGTGTTCGTAATGAACTACGGTCACATCTATTTAGGAAGGATGGTAAGATTTTTACTATTTGTCATCAGTGCATCTTTTCCATACATTATTTTTGAAACTAAACTTCATTGCTAAGTATGTTAACATACGATGTTCTTCAACAGAGACTCCCGATGAATGTTGTGCCTTATGGGATCGAGACTAAAGGTACCATGAGTATTATCAGCTTACGGCCAAGATATCCTACAGATTACTTTAGTGCATTCAAGATTAGCGACGGATGCTTAATAGTGCAAGACTGGAACAAATATGTGATGGGGAGCGCAGAGAAGTACTAGGGGCAGCAAACAGATGTGCTACCCATGATTAGGAGACAGGTTCATCTGCATGCTCCAGCTTGATCAAGGAGGAGAGCTATACATGTTTTATGTTATTTTACCTAAGAGAGAGCAGCAGGAGTGATTAGCTAGCTAGAAATGAGTTTCAGGATGATGATGTGCTACACTATATTACTATGATGATAAAATAGCTAGTGTTGGTGGTAATGACTATGATTATTATTATTAGCTAGTGTTAGTGGTGATTAAATAAATACTATTTTTTTGAGACAGAAATAAATACTGTTGGTGGTAATGACTATGAGGATGATTAAATAGCTTGTGCTGGCAGATTAGATTCAAGTGGAGGCAACATGTGGTGCACATCGAAAGTGCTACTAGTCCAAACTAGATCAAGTTTGGATTAGTAGTACACTTTTGACATGCACCATATATTGCCTCCACTTGAACCTAATCCACCTTCATTTGACACACTGTTATGGACATAATGATGTAAACCTCATAACTGGTATTGTATCAATATTTGTACGATGGCGCATAAATACACTAGAAATAAAAAAATAAAAAAAGTACTATTAGCGATGGACAGAAAACACGCTGCAAGTAGTTACCTTAGCAGCAGCGTGGTACCGAACAAACGCTACAGCTATTCGTCCTAGCAGTAGCGCGGGCATGCACGCGCTGCTGCTAAGCAATAGCTGTAGCGCCTTATTAGTAGCGCGCCCTCCCGCGCTACTAGTGAGCACAAAACCCACGCTGCTGTTAGGGTTTTCCCTAGTAGTGTGGGGTTAAATAGGAGTGGTCAGCTACGTCTGAATCCAGCTCAGAACAGATATCTTCCTCTGGATTACAATCTAGAGAGGGGGGGTGGGGAGGGTTTGCCATTGAGCCCACCATGGAGCGATGTCTGCATGACATTGTATTGCCGCGCAAAACTCTTCTCTTTTTCTCTACATGTTCAGCATCAGGCCAGAATCAGCCAAAACTGCGAGTGTTGATGATCGACACGTAAGCGCACCTTGGGGTTCAACAACTATGCAAATCGCTTTGCGCCCCAAATACGGTAAGTAATAGTCCACAAAACGTGTCAGAATTGGCAAAACTGTGAGTGTTGACGACAGACGCGTAAACGCACCCCGGGAATTGTCAATCATGGAAATCGCTCTCGGACACCAAAATGGTGAGTAATAGTCCACGAAATGGACCAGAATTGGCAAAAATTGTGAGTGTTGATGACCGACACGTAAACACACCTCGGAGTTTACCAATCGTGGAAATCACCCCGAGACCCCAAAACAGTGAGTAATAGTCCACGAAACGGGCTAGAATCGGCCAAAACTGTCTTGGAGTTCAACAACTACGCAAATCACTCCGTGACCCCAAAGCAATGAGTAATAGTCCACGAAACGGTCAGAATTCGCCAAAACTATGAGTATTGACGCTGGACATGCAAACACACCATGGGGATCGTCAATCGTGAAAATCGCTCCGGGACCCCAAAACGGGCCAGAATCGTGAGTAATAGTCCACGAAACGGACTAGAATTAGCCAAAATTGTGAGTGTTGATGACCGACACATAAGCACACCTTGGTGTTCGACAACCATGGAAATCGCTTTGGGATCCCAAAATGGTGAGTAATAGTCCACGAAATGGGTCAGACTCGACAAAACTCGTGAGTATTGGTGACCGACACGTAAACGCACCCCGGGGTTCAACAATAGTCCATGAAACGGGCCAGAATCGACAAAAACTGTGATTGTTGATGACTGACATGTAAGCACACCTTGGGGTTCAACAACCATGGAATTCGCTTTGGGACCCCCAAACCGTGAGTAATAGTGCACGAAATAGGTTAGAATCGACAAAACCGCGAGTGTTGATAACCGATACGTAAGCGCACCTTGGGGTTCAACAACTATGCAAATCTCTTCGACACCCCAAAACGGCTAGTAATAGTACATGAAACGGCTCAGAATTGGCCAAACTGTTGACGACGGAGATGCAAACGCACCTTGGGATTGTCAATCGTGAAAATCGCTCTGGGACCCCAAAACGGTGAGTAATAGTCCACAAAACGGACAAGAATTGGCCAAAATTGTGAGTGGTTATGACCGTCACATAAACGCAACCCAGGGTTCGTCAATCATCGAAATCACTTCGGGACCCCAAAACTGAGTAATAGTCCATGAAACTGGTCAGAATCGACAAAAACTGTGATTGTTGACGACCAACACGTAGGCACACATTGGGGTTCAACAACCATGGAAATCGCTTTGGGACCCCAAAACCGTGAGTAAAAGTCCACGAAGCATGCCATAATTGGCCAAAATTGCGAGTGTTGATGACCGACACGTAAGCGCACCTTGGGGTTCAACAACTTTGTAAATCGTTTTGGGCCCCCAAAACGGTAAGGAATAGTCCACAAAACCTGTCAGAATTGGCAAAACCGTGAGTGTTGACGACAGACGCGTAAATGCACCCCGGGGATTGTTTATCATGGAAATCACTCCGGGACCCCAAAACGGCGAGTAATAGTCCACGAAATGTACCAGAATTGGCAAAAATTGTGAGTGTTGATGACCGACACGTAAACGCACCTCGGAGTTCACAAAGCGTGGAAATCACTCCGAGACCCCAAAACAGTGAGTAATAGTCCACAAAACTGTCAGAATTCACCAAAACTGTGAGTATTGACGCCGGACATGCAAACACGCCATGGGGATCGTCAATCATCAAAATCGCTCCGGGACCCGAAAACGGGCCAGAATCGTGAGTAATAGTCCACGAAACGAACCAGAATTAGCCAAAATTGTGAGTGTTGACGACCGACACATAAGCACATCTTGGGGTTCGACAACCATGGAAATTGCTTTGGGACCCCAAAATGGTGAGTAATAGTCTAGGAAACGGGTCAGACTCGACAAAAACCGTGAGTATTGATGACCGACACGTAAACGCACCCCGGGGTTAAACAATAGTCCATGAAACGGGCCAGAATCGACAAAAACTGTGATTGTTGATGACCGACCTATAAGCGCACCTTGGGGTTCAAGAACCATGGAATTTGCTTTGGGACCCCAAAACCGTGAGTAATAGTGCACGAAGCAGGTTAGAATCGACAAAAACCGCGAGTGTTGATAACCGACACGTAAGCGCACGTTGGGGTTCAACAAGTATGCAAATCGCTTCGGTACCCCAAAACGGTTAGTAATAGTACACGAAACGGCTCATAATTGGCCAAAACTATGACTGTTGACAACGGACATGCAAACGCACCCTAGGATTGTCAATCGTGGAAATCGCTCCGGGACCCCAAAACAGTGAGTAATAGTCCACAAAACGGACAAGAACTGGTCAAAATTGTGAGTGGTTATGACCGACACATAAACGCAACCCGGGGTTCGTCAATCATCGAAATCACTTCAGGACCCCAAAACTGAGTAATAGTCCATGAAACGGGCCAGAATCTACAAAAACTGTGATTGTTGATGACTGATATGTAAGCGCACCTTGGGGTTCAACAACCATGGAATTCGCTTTGAGACCCCAAAACCGTGAGTAATAGTGCACGAAACAGGTTAGAATCAACAAAAACCGCGAGTGTTGATGACCGACACTTAAGCGCACCTTGGGGTTCAACAACTATGCAAATCACTTTGGTACCCCAAAACGGCGAGTAAAAGTCCACGAAACGGGCCAGAATCGGCCAAAACTGCGAGGTGTTCAACAACTATGCAAATCACTCCGTGACCCCAAAACAGTGAGTAATAGTCCACGAAACGGTTAGAATTCGCCAAAACTGTGAGTATTGACGCCGGACATGCAAACACACCATGGGTATCGTCAATCGTGAAAATCGCTCCGGGACCCCAAAACGGGCCAGAATCGTGAGTAATAGTCCACGAAACGGACCAGAATTAGCCAAAATTTTGAGTGTTGATGACCGACACATAAGCACACCTTGGGGTTTGACAACCATGGAAATCGCTTTGGGACCCCAAAATGGTGAGTAATAGTCGACGAACGGGCCAGACTCGACAAAAACTATGAGTATTGATGACCGACACGTAAACGCACCCCGGGGTTCAACAATAGTCCATGCAACGGGCCAGAATTGACAAAAACTGTGAGTGTTGATAACCGACACGTAAGCGCACTTTGGGGTTCAACAACTATGCAAATCGCTTCGGTACCCCAAAATGGTTACTAATAGTACACGGAACGGGTCAGAATTGGCCAAAACTATGAGTGTTGACGACAGACATGCATACGCACCCGGGAATTGTCAATCGTGAAAATCGCTCCGGGTCCCCAAACCGGTCAGTAATAGTCCACAAAACGGACAAGAATTGGCCAAAATTGGCAAAACTGTGAGTGTTGACGACAGACGCGTAAACGCACCCCGGGGATTGTTTATCATGGAAATCGCTCCGGGACCCCAAAACGGCGAGTAATAGTCCACGAAACGTACCAGAATTGGCAAAAATTGTAAGTGTTGATGACCGACACGTAAACGCACCTCGGAGTTCACAAATCGTGGAAATCACTCCGAGACCCCAAAACAGTGAGTAATAGTCCACAAAACGGTCAGAATTCACCAAAACTGTGAGTATTGACGCTGGACATGCAAACACGCCATGGGGATCGTCAATCGTGAAAATCGCCCCGGGACCCCAAAACGGGCCAGAATCGTGAGTAATAGTCCACGAAACGAACCAGAATTAGCCAAAATTGTGAGTGTTGATGACCGACACATAAGCACACCTTGGGGTTCGACAACCATGGAAATCGCTTTGGGACCCCATAATGGTGAGTAAGAGTCCACGAAACGGGTCAGACTCGACAAAAACCGTGAGTATTGATGACCGACACGTAAACGCACCCCGGGGTTCAACAATAGTCCATGAAATGGTCCAGAATCGACAAAAACTATGATTGTTGATGACCGACCTGTAAGCGCACCTTGGGGTTCAGCAACCATGGAATTCGCTTTGGGACCCCAAAACCGTGAGTAATAGTGCACGAAACAGGTTAGAATCGACAAAAACCGCGAGTGTTGATAACCGACACGTAAGCGCACCTTGGGGTTCAACAACTATGCAAATCGCTTCGGTACCCCAAAACGGTTAGTAATAATACACGAAACGGCTCAGAATTGGCCAAAACTATGACTGCTGACGACGGACATTCAAACGCACCCTTGGATTATCAATCGTGAAAATCGCTCCAGGACCCCAAAACGGTGAGTAATAGTCCACAAAACGGACAAGAATTGGCCAAAATTGTGAGTGGTTATGACCGACACATAAACGCAACCCGGGGTTCGTCAATCATCGAAATCACTTCGGGACCCCAAAACTGAGTAATAGTCCATGAAACGGGCCAGAATCGACAAAAACTGTGATTGTGGACGACCAACACGTAGGCACACATTGGGGTTCAACGACCATGGAAATCGCTTTGGGACCCCAAAATGGTGAGTAAAATTCCACGAAGCAGGCCAGAATGGGCCAAAACTGCGAGTGTTGATGACCGACACGTAAGCGCAACTTGGGGTTCAACAACTATGCAAATCGCTTTGGGCCCCCAAAACGGTAAGTAATAGTCCACAAAACGTGTCAGAATTGGCAAAACCGTGAGTGTGGACGACATACGCGTAAATGCACCCCGGGGATTGTTTATCATGGAAATCGCTCTCGGACCCCAAAACGGCGAGTAATAGTCCACAAAATGGACCAGAATTGGCAAAAATTGTGAGTGTTGATGATCGACACATAAGCACACCTTGGGGTTCGACAACCATGGAAATCGCTTTGGGACCCCAAAACGGTAAGTAATAGTCCAAAAAACGTGTCAGAATTGGCAAAACTGTGAGTGTTGACGACAGACGCGTAAACGCACCCCCGGGATTGCTAATCATGGAAATCGCTCTCGGACCCCAAAACGGCGAGTAATAGTCCACGAAACGGACCAGAATTGGCAAAAATTATGAGAGTTGATGACCGACACATAAGCACACCTTGGGGTTCGACAACCATGGAAATCGCTATGGGACCCCAAAATGGTGAGTAATAGTCCATGAAACGGGTCAGACTCGAAAAAAACCGTGAGTGTTGATGACCGACACGTAAACGCACCCCGGGGTTCAACAATAGTCCATGAAACGGGCCAGAATCGACAAAAACTGTGATTGTTGATGACTGACATCTAAGCACACCTTGGGGTTCAACAACCATGGAATTCGCTTTGGGACCCCCAAACAGTGAGTAATAGTGCACGGAATAGGTTAGAATCGACAAAAACCGCGAGTGTTGATAACCGATACGTAAGCGCACCTTGGGGTTCAACAACTATGCAAATCGCTTCGGTACCCCAAAACGGTTTGTAATAGTACACGAAACTGGTCAGAATTGGCCGAAACTATGAGTGTTGACGACGGACATGCAAACACACCCTGGGATTGTCAATTGTGAAAATCGCTCCGGGAACCCAAAACGGTGAGTAATAGTCCACAAAACGGACAAGAATTGGCCAAAATTGTGAGTGGTTATGACCGACACATCAACGCAACTCGGGGTTCGTCAATCGTCGAAATGACTTCGGGACCCCAAAACTGAGTAATAGTCCAAGAAATGGGCCTGAATCGGCCCAAACCGCGAGTTTCGACGACCAACACGTAAGCATACATTGGGGTTCAACAACCATGGAAATCGCTTTGGGACCCCAAAACGGTGAATAAAAGTCCACGAAACGGCCCAGAATTGGCCAAAACTGCGAGTGTTGATGACCGACACGTAAGCGCACCAACAACTATGCAAATCGCTTTGGGCCCCCAAAACGGTAAGTAATAGTCCACAAAACGTGACAGAATTGGCAAAACTGTGAGTGTGGACGACAGACGCGTAAACGCACCCCAGGGATTGTCAATCATGGGAATCTCTCTAGGACCCCAAAACGGCGAGTAATAGTCCTCGAAACGGACCAGAATTGGCAAAAATTGTGAGTGTTGATGACCGACACGTAAACGCACCTCGGAGTTCACAAATCGTGGAAATCACTCCAAGACCCCAAAACAGTGAGTAATAGTCCACGAAACGGTCAGAATTCAACAAAACTATGAGTATTGACGCCGGACATGCAAACACACCATGGGGATCGTCAATCGTGAAAATCGCTCCGGGACCCCAAAACGGGCCAGAATCGTGAGTAATAGTCCACGAAACGGACCAGAATTAGCCAAAATTGTGAGTGTTGATGACCGACACATAAGCACACCTTGGGGTTCAACAACCATGGAAATCGCTTTGGGACCCCAAAATGGTGAGTAATAGTCCACGAAACGGGTCAGACTCGACAAAAACCGTGAGTATTGATGACCGACACGTAAAACGCACCCCGAGTTTAACAATAGTCCATGAAACGCGCCAGAATCGACAAAAACTGTGATTGTTGATGACCGACATGTAAGCGCACCTTGGGGTTCAACAACCATGGAATTCGCTTTGGGACCCCAAAACCGTGAGTAATAGTGCACGAAACAGGTTAGAATCGACAAAAACCGCGAGTGTTGATAACCGACACGTAAGCGCACCTTGGGGTTCAACAACTATGCAAATCGCTTCGGTACCCCAAAACGGTTAGTAATAGTACATGAAACGGGTTAGGATATGCCGAAACAATGAGTGTTGACAACGGACATGCAAACGCACCCTGGGATTGTCCATTGTGAAAATCACTCTGGGACCCCAAAACGGTGAGTAATAGTCCACAAAATGGACAAGAATTGGCCAAAATTGTGAGTGGTTATGACCGACACGTAAACACAAACCGTGGTTCATCAATCGTCGAAATCACTTCGGGACCCGAAAACTGAGTAATAGTCCGAGAAACGGGCCTGAATCGGGCCAAATCGCGAGTTTCGACGACCAACACGTAAGCGCACATTGGGTTCAACAACCATGGAAAACGCTTTTGGACCCCAAAACGGTGAGTAAAAGTCCACGAAACGGGCTAGAATTGGCCAAAACTCCGAGTGTTGATGACCGACACGTAAGCGCACCTTGGGGTTCAACAACTATGCAAATTGCTTTGGGCCCCCAAAACGGTAAGTAATAGTCCACAAAACATGTCAGAATTTGCAAAACTGTGAGTGTTGACGACAGACGCGTAAACGCACCCCGGGGATTGTCAATCATGGAATTCGCTCTCGGATCCCAAAACAGCGAGTAATAGTCAACGAAACGGACCAGAATTGGCAAAAATTGTGAGTGTTGATGACCGACACGTAAACGCACCTCGGAGTTCACAAATCGTGGAAATCACTCCGAGACCCCAAAACAGTGAGTAATAGTCCACGAAACGGTCAGAATTCACCAAAACTGTGAGTATTGACACCGGACATGCAAACACACCATGGGGATCATCAATCGTGAAAATCGCTCCGGGACCCTAAAACGGGCCAGAATCGTGAGTAATAGTCCATGAAACGGACCAGAATTAGCCAAAATTGTGAGTGTTGATGACCGACACATAAGCACACCTTGGGGTTCGACAACCATGGAAATCGCTTTGGGACCCCAAAATGGTGAGTAATAGTCCACGAAACGGGTCAGACTCAACAAAAACCGTGAGTATTGATGACCGACACGTAAATGCACCCCGGGGATCAAAAATAGTCCATGAAACGGGCCAGAATCGACAAAAACTGTGTTTGTTCATGACCGACATGTAAGCGCTCCTTGGGGTTCAACAACCATGGAATTCTCTTTGGGACCCCAAAATCGTGAGTAATAGTGCACGAAACAGGTTAGAATCGACAAAAACCGCGAGTGTTGATAACCGACATGTAAGCGCACCATGGGGTTCAACAACTATGCAAATCGCTTCGGTACCCCAAAATGGTTAGTAATAGTACACGAAACGGGTTCGGATGGGCCGAAACTATGAGTGTTGACGACGGACATGCAAACGCACCCTGGGTTTGTCAATTGTGAAAATCGCTCCGGGACCCCAAAACGATGAGTAATAGTCCACAAAACGGACAAGAATCGGCCAAAATTGTGAGTGGTTATGACCGACACATAAACGCAACCCGGGGTTCGTCAATCGTCGAAATCACTTCTGGACCCCAAAACTGAGTAATAGTCCAAGAAACGGGCCTGAATCGGCGCGAATCACGAGTTTCGATGACCAACACGTAAGGACACATTAGGGTTCAACAACCATGGAAATCCCTTTGGGACGCCAAAACGGTGAGTAGAAGTCCACGAAACGGGCCATAATCGGCCAAAACTGCGAGTGTTGATGACCAACACGTAAACGCACCTTGGGGTTCAACAACTATGCAAATCGCTTTGGGCCCCCGAAAGGGTAAGTAATAGTCCACAAAACATGTCAGAATTGGCAAAACTGTGAGTGTTGACGACAGACGCGTAAACGCACCCCGGGGATTGTTAATCATGGAAATCGCTCTGGGACCCCAAAACAGCGAGTAATAGTCCACGAAACGGACCAGAATTGGCAAAAATTATGAGTGTTGATGACCAACACATAAACGCACCTCGGAGTTCACCAATCGTGGGAATCACTCCGAGACCCCAAAACAGTGAGTAATAGTCCACGAAACGGGCTAGAATCGGCCAAAACTGTCTTGGGGTTCAACAACTATGCAAATCACTCCGTGACCCCAAACTGTGAGTAATAGTCCATGAAACGGTCAAAATTCGCCAAAACTGTGAGTATTGACGCTGGACATGCAAACACACCATGGGGATCGTCAATCGTGAAAATCGCTCCGGGACCCCAAAACGGGCCAGAATCGTGAGTAATAGTCCACGAAACGGACCAGAATTAGCGAAAATTGTGAGTGTTGATGACCGACACATAAGCACACCTTGGGGTTCGACAACCATGGAAATCGCTTTGGGACCCCAAAATGGTTTGTAATAGTCCACAAAACGGGTCAGACTCGACAAAAACCGTGAGTATTGATGACCGACACGTAAATGCAACCCGTGGTTCAAAAATAGTCCATGAAACGGGCCAGAATCGACAAAAATTGTGTTTGTTCATGACTGACATGTAAGCGCACATTGGGGTTCAACAACCATGGAATTCTCTTTGGGACCCCAAAACCGCGAGTAATAGTGCACGAAACAGGTTAGAATCGACAAAAACCGCGAGTGTTGATAACCGACACGTAAGCGCACCTTGGGGTTCAACAACTATGCAAATCGCTTCAGTACCCCAAAACGGTTAGTAATAGTACACGAAACGGGTTAGGATATGCCGAAACAATGAGTGTTGACGACGGACATGCAAACGCACCCTGGGATTGTCAATTGTGAAAATCGCTCTGGGACCCCAAAACGGTGAGTAATAGTCCACAAAACGGACAAGAATTGGCCAAAATTGTGAGTGGTTATGACCGACACATAAACGCAACCCGTGGTTTGTCAATCGCCGAAATCACTAAGGGACCCGAAAACTGAGTAATAGTCCAAGAAACGGGCCTGAATCGGCCCAAACCGCGAGTTTCGACGACCAACACGTAAGCACACATTGGGTTTCAACAACCATGGAAATCGCTTTGGGACCCCAAAATGGTGAGTAAAAGTCATGAAACGGGCTAGAATCGGCCAAAACTGCGAGTGTTGATGACCGACACGTAAGCGCACCTTGGGGTTCAACAACTATGCATATTGCTTTGGGCCCCCGAAAGGGTAAGTAATAGTCCACAAAACGTGTCAGAATTGGCAAAATTGTGAGTGTTGACGACAGACGCGTAAACGCACCCCGGGGATTGTCAATCATGGAAATCGCTCTCGGACCCCAAAACGGCGAGTAATAGTCAACGAAACGGACCAGAATTGGCAAAAATTGTGAGTGTTGATGACCGACACGTAAACGCACCTCGGAGTTCACAAATCGTGGAAATCACTCCGAGACCCCAAAACAGTGAGTAATAGTCCACGAAACGGTCAGAATTCACCAAAACTGTGAGTATTGACACCGGACATGCAAACACACCATAGGGTCGTCAATCGTGAAAGTCGCTCCGGGACCCTAAAACGGGCCAGAATCGTGAGTAATAGTCCACGAAACGGACCAGAATTAGCCAAAATTGTGAGTGTTGATGACCGACACATAAGCACACCTTGGGGTTCGACAACCATGGAAATCGCTTTGGGACCCCAAAATGGTGAGCAATAGTCCACGAAACGGGTCAGACTCGACAAAAACCGTGAGTATTGATGACCGACACGTAAATGCACCCCGGGGTTCAAAAATAGTCCACAAAACGGGTCAGAATCGAAAAAAACTGTGATTGTTGATGACCGACATGTAAGCTCACCTTGATTTTCAACAACCATGTAATTCGCTTTGGGACCCCAAGACCGTGAGTAATAGTGCACGAAACAGGTTAGAATCGACAAAAACCGCGAGTGTTGATAACCGACACGTAAGCGCACCTTGGGGTTTAACAACTATGCAAATCACTTCGGTACCCCAAAACGGTTAGTAATAGTACACGAAACGGGTTAGGATTGGCCGAAACTATGAGTGTTGACGACGGACATGCAAACGCACCCTGGGATTATCAATTGTGAAAATCGCTCCGGGACCCCAAAACGGTGAGTAATAGTCCACAAAACGGACAAGAATTGGCCAAAATTGTGAGTGGTTATGACCGACACATAAACGCAACCCGTGGTTCGTCAATCGCCGAAATCACTAAGGGACCCGAAAACTGAGTAATAGTCCAAGAAATAGGCCTGAATCGGCCCAAACCGCGAGTTTCGACGACCAACACGTAAGCACACATTGGGGTTCAACAACCATGGAAATCGCTTTGGGACCCCAAAACGGTGAGTAAAAGTCCATGAAACGGGCTAGAATCGGCCAAAACTGCGAGTGTTGATGACCGACACGTAAGCGCACCTTGGGGTTCAACAACTATGCAAATCGCTTTGGGCCCCCGAAAGGGTAAGTAATAGTCCACAAAACATGTCAGAATTGGCAAAACTGTGAGTGTTGACGACAGACGCGTAAACGCACCCCGGGGATTGTCAATCATGGAAATCGCTCTCGGACCCCAAAACGGCGAGTAATAGTCAACGAAACGGACCAGAATTGGCAAAAATTGTTAGTGTTGATGACCGACACGTAAACGCACCTCGGAGTTCACAAATCGCGGAAATCACTCTGAGACCCCAAAACAGTGCGTAATAGTCCACGAAACGGTCAGAATTCACCAAAACTGTGAGTATTGACACCGGACATGCAAACACACCATAGGGATCGTCAATCGTGAAAGTCGCTCCGGGACCCTAAAACGGGCCAGAATCGTGAGTAATAGTCCACGAAACGGACCAGAATTAGCCAAAATTGTGAGTGTTGATGACCGACACATAAGCACACCTTGGGGTTCAACAACCATGGAAATCGCTTTGGGACCCCAAAATGGTGAGCAATAGTCCACGAAACGGGTCAGACTCGACAAAAACCGTGAGTATTGATGACCGACACGTAAATGCACCCCCCGGGTTCAAAAATAGTCCACAAAACGGGTCAGAATCGAAAAAAACTGTGATTGTTGATGACCGACATGTAAGCTCACCTTGATTTTCAACAACCATGTAATTCGCTTTGGGACCCCAAGACCATGAGTAATAGTGCACGAAACAGGTTAGAATCGACAAAAACCGCGAGTGTTGATAACCGACACGTAAGCGCACCTTGGGGTTTAACAACTATGCAAATCGCTTCGGTACCCCAAAACGGTTAGTAATAGTACACGAAACGGGTTAGGATTGGCCGAAACTATGAGTGTTGACGACGGACATGCAAACGCACCCTGGGATTATCAATTGTGAAAATCGCTCCGGGACCCCAAAACGGTGAGTAATAGTCCACAAAACGGACAAGAATTGGCCAAAATTGTGAGTGGTTATGACCGACACATAAACGCAACCCGTGGTTCGTCAATCGCCGAAATCACTAAGGGACCCGAAAACTGAGTAATAGTCCAAGAAATAGGCCTGAATCGGCCCAAACCGCGAGTTTCGACGACCAACACGTAAGCACACATTGGGGTTCAACAACCATGGAAATCGCTTTGGGACCCCAAAACGGTGAGTAAAAGTCCATGAAACGGGCTAGAATCGGCCAAAACTGCGAGTGTTGATGACCGACACGTAAGAGCACCTTGGGGTTCAACAACTATGCAAATCGCTTTGGGCCCCCGAAAGGGTAAGTAATAGTCCACAAAACATGTCAGAATTGGCAAAACTGTGAGTGTTGAAGACAGACGCGTAAACGCACCCCGGGGATTGTCAATCATGGAAATCGCTCTCGGACCCCAAAACGGCGAGTAATAGTCCACGAAACGGACCAGAATTGGCAAAAATTGTGAGTGTTGATGACCGACACGTAAACGCACCTCGGAGTTCACAAATCGTGGAAATCACTCTGAGACCCCAAAACAGTGCGTAATAGTCCACGAAACGGTCAGAATTTACCAAAACTGTGAGTATTGACACCGGACATGCAAACACACCATAGGGATCGTCAATCGTGAAAGTCGCTCCGGGACCCTAAAACGGGCCAGAATCGTGAGTAATAGTCCACGAAACGGACCAGAATTAGCCAAAATTGTGAGTGTTGATGACCGACACATAAGCACACCTTGGGGTTCAACAACCATGGAAATCGCTTTGGGACCCCAAAATGGTGAGCAATAGTCCACGAAACGGGTCAGACTCGACAAAAACCGTGAGTATTGATGACCGACACGTAAATGCACCCCCCGGGTTCAAAAATAGTCCACAAAACGGGTCAGAATCGAAAAAAACTGTGATTGTTGATGACCGACATGTAAGCTCACCTTGATTTTCAACAACCATGTAATTCGCTTTGGGACCCCAAGACCATGAGTAATAGTGCACGAAACAGGTTAGAATCGACAAAAACCGCGAGTGTTGATAACCAACACGTAAGCGCACCTTGGGGTTTAACAACTATGCAAATCGCTTCGGTACCCCAAAACGGTTAGTAATAGTACACGAAACGGGTTAGGATTGGCCGAAACTATGAGTGTTGACGACGAACATGCAAACGCACCCTGGGATTATCAATTGTGAAAATCGCTCTGGGACCCCAAAACGGTGAGTAATAGTCCACAAAACGGACAAGAATTGGCCAAAATTGTGAGTGGTTATGACCGACACATAAACGCAACCCGTGGTTCGTCAATCGCCGAAATCACTAAGGGACCCGAAAACTGAGTAATAGTCCAAGAAACGGGCCTGAATCGGCCCAAACCGCGAGTTTCGACGACCAACACGTAAGCACACATTGGGGTTCAACAACCATGGAAATCGCTTTGGGACCCCAAAACGGTGAGTAATAGTCATGAAACGGGCTAGAATCGGCCAAAACTGCGAGTGTTGATGACCGACACGTAAGAGCACCTTGGGGTTCAACAACTATGCAAATCGCTTTGGGCCCCCGAAAGGGTAAGTAATAGTCCACAAAACGTGTCAGAATTGGCAAAACTGTGAGTGTTGACGACAGACGCGTAAACGCACCCCGGGGATTGTCGATCATGGAAATCGCTCTCGGACCCCAAAACGGCGAGTAATAGTCAACGAAACGGACCAGAATTGGCAAAAATTGTGAGTGTTGATGACCGACACGTAAACGCACCTCGGAGTTCACAAATCGTGGAAATCACTCCGAGACCCCAAAACAGTGAGTAATAGTCCACGAAACGGTCAGAATTCACCAAAATTGTGAGTATTGACACCGGACATGCAAACACACCATAGGGATCGTCAATCGTGAAAGTCGCTCCGGGACCCTAAAACGGGCCAGAATCGTGAGTAATAGTCCACGAAACGGACCAGAATTAGCCAAAATTGTGAGTGTTGATGACCGACACATAAGCACACCTTGGGGTTCGACAACCATGGAAATCGCTTTGGGACCCCAAAATGGTGAGCAATAGTCCACGAAACGGGTCAGACTCGACAAAAACCGTGAGTATTGATGACCGACACATAAATGCACCCCGGGGTTCAAAAATATTCCACAAAACGGGTCAGAATCGAAAAAAACTGTGATTGTTGATGACCGACATGTAAGCTCACCTTGATTTTCAACAACCATGTAATTCGCTTTGGGACCCCAAGACCGTGAGTAATAGTGCACGAAACAGGTTAGAATCGACAAAAACCGCGAGTGTTGATAACCGACACGTAAGCGCACCTTGGGGTTCAACAACTATGCAAATCGCTTCGGTACCCCAAAACGGTTAGTAATAGTACACGAAACGGGTTAGGATTGGCCGAAACTGTGAGTGTTGACGACGGACATGCAAACGCACCCTGGGATTATCAATTGTGAAAATCACTCCGGGACCCCAAAGCGGTGAGTAATAGTCCACAAAACGGACAAGAATTGGCCAAAATTGTGGGTGGTTATGACCGACACATAAACGCAACCCGTGGTTCGTCAATCGTCGAAATCACTTCGGGACCCGAAAACTAAGTAATAGTCCAAGAAACAGGCCTGAATCGGCCCAAACCGCGAGTTTCGACGACCAACACGTAAGCACACATTGGGGTTCAACAACCATGGAAATCGCTTTGGGACCCCAAAACAGTGAGTAAAAGTCATGAAACAGGCTAGAATCGGCCAAAACTGCGAGTGTTGATGACCGACACGTAAGAGCACCTTGGGGTTCAACAACTATGAAAATCGCTTTGGGCCCCCGAAAGGGTAAGTAATAGTCCACAAAACATGTTAGAATTGGCAAAACTGTGAGTGTTGACGACAGACGCGTAAATGCACCCCGGGGATTGTCAATCATGGAAATCGCTCTCGGACCCCAAAACGGCGAGTAATAGTCAACGAAACGGACCAGAATTGGCAAAAATTGTGAGTGTTGATGACCGACACGTAAACGCACCTCGGAGTTCACAAATCGTGGAAATCACTCTAAGACCCCAAAACAGTGAGTAATAGTCCACGAAACGGTCAGAATTCACCAAAACTATGCGTATTGACACCGGACATGCAAACACACCATAGGGATCGTCAATCGTGAAAGTCGCTCCGGGACCCTAAAACGGGCCAGAATCGTGAGTAATAGTCCACGAAACGGACCAGAATTAGCCAAAATTGTGAGTGTTGATGACCGACACATAAGCACATCTTGGGGTTCGACAACCATGGAAATCGCTTTGGGACCCCAAAATGGTGAGCAATAGTCCACGAAACGGGTCAGACTCGACAAAAACCGTGAGTATTGATGACCGACACGTAAATGCACCCCGGGGTTCAAAAATAGTCCACAAAACGGGTCAGAATCGAAAAAAACTGTGATTGTTGATGACCGACATGTAAGCTCACCTTGAGTTTCAACAACCATGTAATTCGCTTTGGGACCCCAAGACCATGAGTAATAGTGCACGAAACAGGTTAGAATCGACAAAAACCGCGAGTGTTGATAACCGACACGTAAGCGCACCTTGGGGTTTAACAACTATGCAAATCGCTTCGGTACCCCAAAACGGTTAGTAATAGTACACGAAACGGGTTAGGATTGGCCGAAACTATGAGTGTTGACGACGAACATGCAAACGCACCCTGGGATTATCAATTGTGAAAATCGCTCTGGGACCCCAAAACGGTGAGTAATAGTCCACAAAACGGACAAGAATTGGCCAAAATTGTGAGTGGTTATGACCGACACATAAACGCAACCCGTGGTTCGTCAATCGCCGAAATCACTAAGGGACCCGAAAACTGAGTAATAGTCCAAGAAACGGGCCTGAATCGGCCCAAACCGCGAGTTTCGACGACCAACACGTAAGCACACATTGGGGTTCAACAACCATGGAAATCGCTTTGGGACCCCAAAACGGTGAGTAATAGTCATGAAACGGGCTAGAATCGGCCAAAACTGCGAGTGTTGATGACCGACACGTAAGAGCACCTTGGGGTTCAACAACTATGCAAATCGCTTTGGGCCCCCGAAAGGGTAAGTAATAGTCCACAAAACGTGTCAGAATTGGCAAAACTGTGAGTGTTGACGACAGACGCGTAAACGCACCCCGGGGATTGTCAATCATGGAAATCGCTCTCGGACCCCAAAACGGCGAGTAATAGTCAACGAAACGGACCAGAATTGGCAAAAATTGTGAGTGTTGATGACCGACACGTAAACGCACCTCGGAGTTCACAAATCGTGGAAATCACTCCGAGACCCCAAAACAGTGAGTAATAGTCCACGAAACGGTCAGAATTCACCAAAATTGTGAGTATTGACACCGGACATGCAAACACACCATAGGGATCGTCAATCGTGAAAGTCGCTCCGGGACCCTAAAACGGGCCAGAATCGTGAGTAATAGTCCACGAAACGGACCAGAATTAGCCAAAATTGTGAGTGTTGATGACCGACACATAAGCACACCTTGGGGTTCGACAACCATGGAAATCGCTTTGGGACCCCAAAATGGTGAGCAATAGTCCACGAAACGGGTCAGACTCGACAAAAACCGTGAGTATTGATGACCGACACATAAATGCACCCCGGGGTTCAAAAATATTCCACAAAACGGGTCAGAATCGAAAAAAACTGTGATTGTTGATGACCGACATGTAAGCTCACCTTGATTTTCAACAACCATGTAATTCGCTTTGGGACCCCAAGACCGTGAGTAATAGTGCACGAAACAGGTTAGAATCGACAAAAACCGCGAGTGTTGATAACCGACACGTAAGCGCACCTTGGGGTTTAACAACTATGCAAATCGCTTCGGTACCCCAAAACGGTTAGTAATAGTACACGAAACGGGTTAGGATTGGCCAAAACTATGAGTGTTGACGACGGACATGCAAACGCACCCTGGGATTATCAATTGTGAAAATCGCTCCGGGACCCCAAAACGGTGAGTAATAGTCCACAAAACGGACAAGAATTAGCCAAAATTTTGAGTGGTTATGACCGACACATAAACGCAACCCGTGGTTCGTCAATCGCCGAAATCACTAAGGGACCCGAAAACTGAGTAATAGTCCAAGAAACGGGCCTGAATCGGCCCAAACCGCGAGTTTCGACGACCAACACGTAAGCACACATTGGGGTTCAACAACCATGGAAAACGCTTTGGGACCCCAAAACGGTGAGTAAAAGTCATGAAACGGGCTAGAATCGGCCAAAACTGCGAGTGTTGATGACCTACACGTAAGAGCACCTTGGGATTCAACAACTATGCAAATCACTTTGGGCCCCCGAAAGGGTAAGTAATAGTCCACAAAACGTGTCAGAATTGGCAAAACTGTGAGTGTTGATGACAGACGCGTAAACGCACCCCGGGGATTGTCAATCATGGAAATCGCTCTCGGACCCCAAAACGGCGAGTAATAGTCAACGAAACAGATCAGAATTGGCAAAAATTGTGAGTGTTGATGACCGACACGTAAACGCACCTCGGAGTTCACAAATCGTGGAAATCACTCCGAGACCCCAAAACAGTGAGTAATAGTCCACGAAACGGTCAGAATTCACCAAAATTGTGAGTATTGACACCGGACATGCAAACACACCATAGGGATCGTCAATCGTGAAAGTCGCTTCGGGACCCTAAAACGGGCCAGAATCGTGAGTAATAGTCCACGAAACGGACCAGAATTAGCCAAAATTGTGAGTGCTGATGACCGACACATAAGCACACCTTGGGGTTCGACAACCATGGAAATCGCTTTGGGACCCCAAAATGGTGAGCAATAGTCCACGAAACGGGTCAGACTCGACAAAAACCGTGAGTATTGATGACCGACACGTAAATGCACCCCGGGGTTCAAAAATAGTCCACAAAACGGGTCAGAATCGAAAAAAACTGTGATTGTTGATGACCGACATGTAAGCTCACCTTGATTTTCAACAACCATGTAATTTGCTTTGGGACCCCAAGACCGTGAGTAATAGTGCACGAAACAGGTTAGAATCGACAAAAACCGCGAGTGTTGACAACCGACACGTAAGCGCACCTTGGGGTTTAACAACTATGCAAATCGCTTCGGTACCCCAAAACGGTTAGTAATAGTACACGAAACGGGTTAGGATTGGCCGAAACTATGAGTGTTGACGACGAACATGCAAACGCACCCTGGGATTATCAATTGTGAAAATCGCTCCGGGACCCCAAAACGGTGAGTAATAGTCCACAAAACAGACAAGAATTGGCCAAAATTTTGAGTGGTTATGACCGACACATAAACGCAACCCGTGGTTCGTCAATCGCGGAAATCACTAAGGGACCCGAAAACTGAGTAATAGTCCAAGAAACGGGCCTGAATCGGCCCAAACCGCGAGTTTCGACGACCAACACGTAAGCACACATTGGGGTTCAACAACCATAGAAATCGCTTTGGGACCCCAAAACGGTGAGTAAAAGTCATGAAACGGGCTAGAATCGGCCAAAACTGCGAGTGTTGATGACCGACACGTAAGAGCACCTTGGGGTTCAACAACTATGCAAATCGCTTTGGGCCCCCGAAAGGATAAGTAATAGTCCACAAAATGTGTCAGAATTGGCAAAACTATGAGTGTTGACGACAGACGCGTATACGCACCCCGGGGATTGTTAATCATGGAAATCGCTCTGGGACCCCAAAACAGCGAGTAATAGTCCATGAAACGGACCAGAATTGGCAAAAATTGTGAGTGTTGATGACTGACACATAAACGCACCTCAGAGTTCACCAATTGTGGGAATCACTCTGAGACCCCAAAACAGTGAGTAATAGTCCACGAAACGGGCTAGAATCGGCCAAAACTGTCTTGGGGTTCGACAACTATGCAAATCACTCCGTGACCCCAAACTGTGAGTAATAGTCCATGAAACGGTCAAAATTCGCCAAAACTGTGAGTATTGACGCTGGACATGCAAACACACCATGGGGTCGTCAATCGTGAAAATCGCTCTGGGACCCCAAAACGGGCTAGAATCGTGAGTGTT
Organism: Triticum aestivum; assembly: GCF_018294505.1. Lineage (NCBI taxonomy): Eukaryota > Viridiplantae > Streptophyta > Magnoliopsida > Poales > Poaceae > Triticum > Triticum aestivum. The sequence goes on from NC_057804.1 coordinate 673,759,706, forward strand.
GA